>NW_008238324.1:29519-61380 GCF_000691975.1 Corvus brachyrhynchos | reverse complement strand
TCCAACCCAAACCGCTCTGGGATTCTGTGATGAATTTCACTGCCTCCAAATAAAACATGCTTTACTTCCTCTACGGTTCCTCTTTTGCTCATTCTGGAATCCTGTCCCCCTTTCCTAGCCGAGCCATTCCAGCTGATTTATGCTGAAGTATAAACCCGATTTCTTCTCTGGGATCTCAGGTCAAAGCCGAGCTGAAGCAGGCCCGGGCCAAACTCTCAGACACCACAGAAACATGTTCCTCCCTCTCAGCACAGTGGGAGAGGAGCCAGCAGAAGGTCAAGGAGCTGGAACTGGAGCTCTCCAAGTGCTCCCAGGCTGACAAGCTCCAGAGCAGCCTCCAGGAGAGGCTGGCCCAGGAGAAATCCAGAGCAGGAGAAGCACAAAAGAAGGTGAGTGTAAGCTGGGGTGTGTTTGACAGTTCTGTGCAGCTCTAGTGCAGAAAACAAGCAGGCTTGCTTCCCCAAATTCTTTTTTGTGATCCCTTGGCTTAATATTATAGGAAAAAAGCCTGTAATTAGTGGGAGCATAATCAAGGCAATGGAAGCCACGTCTGATAACCCAATGTCTCTGAAATACTGATAGTGGGGCTGGCAGGCACAGGGAACCCCGATTCTGTTTTTACTGAGGAGATTTCATACTGTTTACTGGCTGGAAAATTCCAAAACCTTGTGTTTTCCATGGCACTGATTCTGCCATGCTCCTCAGAAATCATTGGATTATCTTTTGAAATGTGCAGGATCAAATTGGGTCAAAAAAGGATTGCAGAGAATTTGTGACATAGTATTTGGTCCAAAATCTGGTAGCCATTCCAGAGGTTTTGCTTTTAATGGACTTAGAATCAAAACAAGGAAATCTTTCCTTCCCATGCGTCAGACACTGGGGGATCAGAGGGGTCTGATTCAGATGCTGGCCTGTACATTCAGAACGTTTAATCCATGTCCATTTTAATCCAAGATCGCAAAACTCCAGCAAAAGCTGAAGGATTCCCAGCACCAGCTGCTGCTGGCAGAGGCCCGTGTTTCTGATAAGAAGCTTCTGGAGGAGGACCTGAAGGAAGCTCGGGAAAATGAAGCTCGAGTGCAGCAGGAACTTCACGAGGAGCAGCTGAAAAGGTCTCTGTGCTGTACAGGGGCTGTGCCAGCCCCAGGAGCCTCTGGCAGCTCCTGGCTGCCCTGGGAGGGTTCAGGGAGACACAAACCACTGCTTTGACCTCCTGTCTTCCCTTTGGACCTGCCTTGTCCCTGGAGTTCTCCAGGGATTCCCCCTTCCTGAGATACAAAAGATTTTTGGAGGCTTCATCTGCCTGGGAAGGGCCGTGGTGTCACTGTCAGCCCAGTGATGCCAACAGCCCCCTTCCCTGTGCAGCTGGGAATGATCCCAGTATATCATCCCCCCTTTCTGTGTCACTGGGACATGGGGACAGCTGGGATGTGCTGATTCCTTTGTCCCCTCCATGTCAGCTGGGGCAGGAGGAGAGCAGGGCATGTTTGGGTGACAGACAGACACCTTGGGGGCAGGTCGCACATCCCCCTCCAGCTCTCACTGTCACCCCGTTGTGTTTTCAGGAGGCTGCTGGAGCAGCAGGTGGAGGAGCTGCGGCAGCAGCTCCGGCATTCCCGGGAGACGGAGGCATCGCTGGCCAAGATGCATGTGGAGCTCCAGGCCAAGACCCTGCACGTCCTGGAGGATGAGAAGAAGCTGGATGCTGATGAGGTGAGTGACAGTGAGGGGGTTCCTCGTCATACAAGGGGGAACAGGACCATCATGAGCTGGAATCTGCTCCTGGGGGCCGCTGGAATTGGGAACATCTGATCAGGGCTGAGCCCTTGCAGATCCCACTGATTTCAATAGGAGCTGGAGGAAAAGCAGCATCCCATTGCCAGTTCGTTTCTTGGGATGCAGCTCTGAGGGCACAGGAAGGCTGGGTGGTTTCTTCCTTCCCTTTTTCTTGCAGAGCTCAGAGTTTTTGCTTGGAAATTTTGGCAGAGTCTGTTGTCTGGGAGGGTTCATTGCCTCTCTCTGCAACAAAATCCCGCTGCTCCTTGTTAGGGGGAGGAGGGAGTGGTCTGGGGGGCTGGCTGGCTGGCTGGCTGGATATTGGCTGTAGTGAGAACCACTGGGATTGATGAGAGAGAAGCTTTGGAGATCAGGCAGATGGGAGGCAGAGGGGCCCCTCCAGTTGGGGCCACACACACAAGTTAAAAGTAACCCTTTTCCAGCATGTGCAGTGCCAGAAGGAGAACCAGAAGCTCTCGGAGCAGCTGGCACTCCTGAAGGAGGAGAACAAAGCCCTGTATGAGGAAGGTGTCCGGCTCCTGAACCAGAAGGATCTCTATGTCAGGTAATGCCCAAAAGCCTGCCGAGGAATGGCCCCTTCTGGGCCTGCTGCTGGATTTGGCTGTGGTGTGGATTTTCCTGTCCAATGTTCAGGCTTTTAGCAATAAATCCACTAGTCCTGTGTGCAGTGAGCTCACCCTCCCTGTCTGCTGTCAGGGAACTCCAGACTGGTTTGGGGGGGAAGGGACCTTAAAGCCCATGCTGTTCCACTCACCTGCCAGGGACAGGGACACCTTCCACTATCCCAGGTTGCTCCAAGCCCTGTCCAACCATGCCTGGAACACTTCCAGGGGTGGAGCAGCCACAGCTTCTCTGGGCCTCCTGTGCCAGGGCCTCACCACCCTCACAGCCAGTAATTCCTTCCCAATATCCCATCTCTCCCTGCCCTCTGGCAGTGGGAAGCCATTTCCCCTTGTTCTGTCATTCCAGGCCCTTGTCCAAAGTCCCTCTCCAGCTCTCCTGGAGCCCCTTTAGGCCCTGGAAGGGGCTCTGAGGTCTCCCTGGAACCTTCTCTTCTCCAGGTGAACACCTCCAGCTCTCCCAGCTGTCCTGCTCTCCTTGGCAGCTGAAGGCAGCACAGGAGGGTGTTGGTTGGAGTCTGGTGTCAGCAGAGACACTCCCTGGAGCTGCTCCTTTCTCCTCAGAGCCCTTTTGGTTAATTTGGAGCAGAGTAGCTTTTTTTATCATGAATTTTGAGCAAACATGGGCAAATGTCCCTTATATGGTAGAAATTTCTCTTCTATTTTGGTGTTATTTTCCCTTCTATCTCAACTGGATAAAAATAAACAAGAACTTTGCCCAAATGGACTAGAGGGGAAGAGAAAAAATCAGAAGTGTCAGGAGGGAAAAGTATTTGTCGCCAGTGGCCCAGCTCAAAGAAGCTCCCACTGAAGTGGCTCTTCTTGCTCCTCTTGGCCTGTCCATTGCTGTTTAGAATTCTTAGTTTTCCAACCAATGTGTGGATGTGGCACGTGGGGACATGGTTAGTGCGTGGCCCTGGCAGTGCTGGAGAATGGTTGGACTTGATGATCTTAGAGGGTTTTCCTAAATTTTCTTCCTATTCAAAAGTCATTCCCTTAACCATCCACATCCCCACCAACAAAACCAACTTATCCTTTCCCTGGAACTTCCAGTTTTGGTGCCCTTATAACCTTATTTGTTATAAAGAGCTGGGAGGGGTGAGCACAAGGATTTGTAAAGCTGGGAGTCACTTTTGGAAATGCTTTGGGTCCTTACCAATTTCCATTTGATCGACACTTAAAAATTAAAATTTCCAACAAAAACACCCCCAAACTGATCACTGAAAGAGTCCAGACAGTCCATGTGCTCATTCTGGGCAGGCAGGAGGAGCTGGGGAATGGCTGAGACTCTGAGTTTGGACTTTGAGGAGCCTGAATAAACCCAGGACATTCCTGCCTGGATGGTGACCCCGAGCAAAAGAGCCTTTCACAGCCTGATGGTTGTCCCTGCTTTCCCAGGAAATACAACGAGATGCAGCTCCGGCACAAGGACAAGATCCGCAGGGCCAAGGAGACCTTCATCCACGAGGTGAAACAGAGGGACAGCAGGATCAAACAGCTGGAAAATGAGCTCAGTGAGTCGAAGCTCCAAGTGGAAAAGGTGAGAGGACACATTGAGGGCTTCTCCTGCAAAGGGAGGCTGCAGGAGCACTGCTGCTTCCAAAATAATCATGGATTCAGGGAATGGTGTGGGTTGGAAGGGGCATTAAAGCTCATCTCACCCCAGCCCCTGCCATGGGCAGGGACACCTTCCACTGTCCCAGGCTGCCCCAAGCCCCGTCCAGCCTGGCCTTGGACACTTCCAGAGATCCAGGGGCAGCCACAGCTGCTCTGGGCACCCTGTACTGGGGCCTCCCCACCCTGCCAGGGAAGAATTCCTTCCCAGTATCCCATCTAACCCTGCCCTCTGGCAGTGGGAAGCCATTCCCCCTTGTCCTGCATTCCAGGCCCTTGTCTAAAGTCCCTCCTTGCAGGAAGGGACCAGGGGCACCAATCTATAGTAACAAAAAGCCAAAAGGAAATTCCTGGCTCAGGACTGACCTTGGGGGGAAGCCACATCCTCAAATCCCAGTCTGACACTGGCTGAACTCCATGTTGCCTCAGCAATTTCTGCTTGGAGGTGACCCCAGAGCCTCTTTTTGGGGTATTTTACATCGAACAGACTATGGAATTGCATAGTCGTTGAGGCTGGAGAAGACCTTTAAAATGAGGATCTTCATCAAGTCCAACCATCCATCCACCACCAGTAAAGCATGTCCCCAAGGGCCACGTCCACACAGTTCTTGAGCACTTGCAGGGGTGGTGACTCCAAGCTTTTAGGAGCTGGCATCCTTGATGGTGATCCCTTGGGAAAGTCCCGAGGTTTGCAGAGGACAGAGAAGAGTCAAGAGTAACTGGTGGTTGTTCTTTCCTTCTCCACCACCCTCAGGGGAAGGTGCTGATTGCCCAGATCACTGCTGAGAATGAGAAATTACTCCAGGAGAGGCGACGGCTCCTACAAAGAATATCAGACCAGGAGGAGTCCCCTTTGAGCCTCCGGTCTGGGATTCCTTCCCTGCAGAGCAGGTAGGCCCCTGCTGATGTCCATCCCCTAGGATTCTCCCTTTGCCTGGTTTTGTGCCTCTTAAGAATTCCAGAGGAATGTTTGGATTGTGCCCCAGCCATTGGTGCAGTGGCTTTCATGGCTGTAATTAGCCCGTTTTCCCATCCAAGACCTTGCCATTGAGCTGGAGGCTGTGGAGAGCAACAGCTCTGAGGTCGGAAAAGAAAATTCCTGTTTGAAAACGGAGCATGGCTGGAAGGAAAGTAACTTGTGCCTTGTGCCATGCCCAGAGGGAAGATCCTGGAGGAGGAGAATGTTCGGCTGCATGACAAGCTCCAGCTCTCCAGCCATGTGGCCACCTCCCAGCACCTTCCCAGGAGCAGCCCTGCTCCCAACACAGAGGTGAGACCTCGGGAGGGCTGGGATGAGCAGGAATCACAGAACCTGATGTCTGAGGGGCTTGGGAAGAGCTGGATCCAACCCTTGGGATGGAAAGGGCTCACCGACAGCTATGGTGAGGAGCGGCTTTGTGAGGAGCTGAAGGCTCCATACACTCAGCCCTTGCCCATCCCTGAGCTGCTGCCCGTGGGATCCCCTTCCACAGGGACAGGAATCTCACTTGGCACATTCAGAGCTTTTCAAAGGCCTCAGTTGTAAAGTTGGCTCTAGGAAAGGAGAACCAACCCCAAGTGCCAGGAGGAATGTTCCTCCCTTAGGCCAAGCTGAGCGATAATTCCTGAGCTGAGTGAAGGTACTGGCCATGTTAATGAAGAACTTTGGCAGGAGAAGTGGAGACAATCCAGGAAATCAAAGAGTTTTCAAATCAACCAGGTAGATTTAGGAGTTTATTGGGGCTTTTAATTTGTATAGAACCCAGGTAGGTTGGAAATGAGCTGTTGAGGGGGAAAGGGCTGTTTGGGGCTCACCTGGCCTTGGTGGGGCTTGGTTTGGATTTTTTAGTTTAAATTCACACCCAAAAGACAAATCCCTGATTAGCACCCCTGTGGGGCTGCAGTTGGTGGACAGGACTCTCAGTGAAGCTGGGGGAGATCTTGGAAGACCAGGAACTGTCAGAATTCAGGGTCTGACCTGCACCTCCTCCTTTCAAAGTCTCTGTTCCTCCTTCCAGGGCTCGAAGATCATTCCTGGCTCTGAACGCCAACCACAGAGTAAGGTGTTGCCACCTCCTCGTGCCAGGTACCGTGGGGGGGAGGAGGAGCCAGGGAGCAGCCACTTTAGCATTTTGGCTGCTCCACACTGTGCGTTCACCTCCCAGAAGTCTTTTTTGTTTGTTTTTGGTCAAATTTTAGGGAAAATGGTATTAAAATGGCATTAAAATGGTATTAAAACCAGTCAATTGATGGGATGGAGAAGTCAAATTTTCAGAATATTTTGGGGAACGCTGTGGGATTTAGGAGTCTTGGTGCTCAGGGGCTTTGGAAGAGTCTTTATACAAGAGGTGGTGAGACTTGGAGCCCTAGTGCTGCCAGAGCTGTGTCCCACATCACACTGGGATGTGCTCCTCCATTCCAATCCATGCCAAACCAGATGTGAAAGGAAGGCAAAGGGACCCTGCAGCTCAGGGGGTTTGGTAACAGCCCCAGCGGCCGTTGGGGTGAAGGATGGCCTGAGCAGGTTCTGGGCTGGCTGAGGGTGTCCCTTCCTTGGCTGGAGGAGGAATGTGGAGTCTTGATCCAAGAGAAAAGCATCAACATCGCCATGTGCTGCTCAGAGGTGTTGGGTAAGGGTCTCCCAGACTCCACGGAATGACAGAAAATGGAAATTTATTTCCAGCTTCCCACCCCGAGATCTCCCAGAGCTCCTCGGCGCCCTGAAGGCCCCGCAGAATGCAAAGCCTGAGGGAGAGGCTGAAAGCCAGGACTCTTCCTTCTGCCTGTCCCCCTCACAGCCTTCGGAGATCGGGTACCTGAATGTGGCCTCTCCTGGGGAGCCCCCAGCCCCCACAGCCTCACCACTGCAGGATGAGAGCCAGAGCCTTGGCTCCGAGAACTTCTGAGCTGGGAATGTTGGTGCAGCCTTACCTGGACTGCAGGATTTGGGCTCCTGGGGCAACGGGATGACAGAGCCTGCAAAGAGAATTGCCGAATGGACTGACTCCATGATTTCTGGGATATATTCCAGCTGAATGATTCCACAGGTTTTTTTTTTCACTTGCCCACCTGTAAGTGTGTGTGTGATCCCAGATCCACTGGAGGCTGGAATTTGTATATAAACTCAGTACAATGGAAGAGGGGTGGGGTGAAGAGTATCTTCCCTCAGCCCTAATTCCCTGTCCAGTCCAGTCCAAATCTATCCATTTTATAAATAAAACTTGGAGAAGTTCCCTTTCACCCTGTGCCCACAATCCGTGCCCACACAGTGTCATTCCCCTTTGTCCATGCTCTCAGTGTTCCCTTTGCTTTGTGCAGAGGTGAACGGGACAGCTGAGCACGGGGGAGAGGATGGGAATAGGAAGGGCAGGGACATTTTAAGGAACATGGGATGGGACAGAGCAGCTCTGGGGGCAGGATGTGATGGGCAGAGGGATCAGAAATGAGATAAAGGGAGATGGAAGGGCAAAGGGAAATGGAATAGGGGCAGAAGAGAGGAGGGATCTGAGCATCCAGGAAAGGAAAGGAGATACATCTGGAACAGATGATCTCTGAGGATGCTTGAGTGGGAGTGGGAAGGATCAGGCCATGCAAAACAGGGAGTGGAGGGGGTCTGAGGATGCCAAGAGGGAAGCAGCGGGATCAGAACTGCAGGTCAGGTGGGAACAGTGTGGCTGTGCACCTCTGTGGGCCTTTCTGTGCTTCCTGGGCTCTCCCTGTGTGTTTTGGGGAGCCCTGGACCCCTCGGTGTGCTCCCTCTGCACCCTGGCTGTCCCTTAGAGGGTATCCCAACCCCTGGTGTCCATTTTGGGGTAACCCCACCTCTTGGTTTTTTTGTGCCATGCCCAGGCCCCAGCGCTGCCTTTGGGTGCCTGTGGCCCCTGGCTGTGCCTGTTTGGGCTCCCCACAGCCCTCAAGGAGCCTTTTGGGGTGCACAGAGCCTCTCCATGGGATTTTCTGTGTCGCAGAGCCCTGGGTGTGCCTTTGGGCTCCTCTGCACACCCCAGAGTGCGTGAGCTTTGCCTGGGCTTTACAGGGTGGGGTGTAGTGCATCCTCAGCCCTCTGGCTGTGCCCTGGACTACCCCAGACCCCGGGGTAGGTATCAGGAACACTCCCCTGGAGGGCTGAAGGGTTTCATCCCTTCTGATGGGGCAGAACTGGCTCAGCCACACTCAGGGAGAGGCAGAGTCATGTCTTAGAAGGGGCACAAACCATCAGAGACCCTGAAGGACGCACAGACTCATTTCTGGGCCTTCCACCAGAGGACTGGGCATGACCCCAGTGTTACATCAGACAGTGTAAAACTCCTGACCCCAGGGAAGGTACCTGGGTGTTCCCACCGAGCCTGAGCCTGTATTAACCTACTGAACTTTGTGTTTTTGGACCCCACCCCTGATGGATCCAGACTGTGACCATCACTTTGACCATGGACACCGAAATTGCAACAACCAAGTCTTGTCACTGCACTCATGGGTGGTGAGACCTTTCCTCTCCACTCTCTACTCTTAATCTTTCTTTTTTTTCTTTCTTTTCCTTATGTATTTTCTAAAGTGTTATTTTTATACTTTTATATTGGTATATCTCTAAAGGAAATAACCAAAATGGCCACATAGGTGAGTTCCATTGCAACCAAAGTGTTAAAATAAATGTCACATATATATAAATATGTATGTATATATGTATATAAACACCAATCATTCAATGTCCTTTCACTCTCATCCATTCCAAGGGTGCCTCAAGAGCCTGGGTTATCCCACCTCAGAGATGGCTCGGAACAGCTCCATCAGTTCTCCCCCACCTCACAGCAGTTCTGTGCCCACACAACAGGATGGGCAATTTTCCACAACCTTCCATTGCCTCGAGGTTTGTCTTGTAGCAAGGGGCCCAAAACAACCACAGTACTCGAGGTAGGGCCTCCCCAGTGCTGGAAGCATGAAACAGGGAAGAAAATGCAAAGCTTCAAATGTGACAGGGCCTGTGGTGCAGATACAGAATGCGAGTGCAGTCCTGCAGTTTGTGTTGCTGTGGCATTGAGAGGAACGTGGAGCAGGGCATGGTCTCGTTTTTCTGCTTGATACCCAACAATCCCTACCAAGGAATATTCCATACACTGGGACCACAGAGAACAGGAGGTTTGACCACAATCCCACCCACAGCACTTAGCATGGTCGTGGTTGATAAGGTATGAAATGTACCCCAATTTTGTACCTACCTAGGGGATGAGAGTTCAACCTGGAATTTGGAGGGACAATTTGATGGGGTTGTCCCCTTCATCCTGCCCAGAAGGGATGTCCTTGGGTAGTCCCCTTTCCCCTTCCCAGAAGGGATACCCCTGGGTAAATTCCTGGGTAAAGCCACGTCGAGTTTTTTGACACAGGAAATGAATCTATGATGGCGATGGCATTGTTGGAGCTCTCTGGGACTGTGCTGCAGGTTTGTTTTCTTTATGCCCAGCATAGGAATGGATCTGGTACAGGGTAACTGGGATCCCCATAACTGGTAATCACTTAGCCAGTTAACTGGGATCAGTTACCCTGTGTGTCACATTCAGTGAACCCTGCTCTGGGTGAACCCCACCAGAACTACACTTCATGGACTATTTGTGCATCCAACATCAGCCCTGTGGCTGTTTTTGCAATAACCTATTGTGGTACATCCTCCTCCCCCTGCTCTATGGGAGCTCCTGATAAGCACCTGATAAGGTGAAGTATCCCCTGACCGTACCAGGAACTCCTGAGTGCAACAGGAACAGCAGCTGCCTGTCCAAGGTGGGGAACAACGACACCATTGGTGCTGGAGTTTTGAAAACAATTTCCAGATGTTTCAGATAACTTTGATTCTGGCCATGATGGAAACTTACTGATGACCAAAGCCAGTCATCTCCTGACCCTGCAAACACCAGTGCCTTAGAGGTCTCCTGTGCTGCAGCTCCGTGCCTGTGTAGGAATGAGGGCCACAACCTAAGGGATTTCCATGGGATATGTGGTGATGGGAGTACCTGGGTGTGATCGCCTGCTGAGGGGATGATGGGTTATCAGGCAGAGGCCTATCCTTGGAATCTGCCAGGTGGAAGAGGGAGTGATGCTCAGGTGTCACGTTCTGTTCTGCCCTTGCCAAGACCCAGAGCCTTTGTAATCTCTCTCGTTATGACTCTTGATATCCCTCATTTACAGATAAATTGGCTGCTCCTCCCTCCTCCCCAAAGCGGGGACACCCCTTATCAAAGATTTGTGTCTCCAGCTGCATCAAAGAATTCCTGGGAACATTTGTCTTGTGCAGCTTTTGCAGGTCAGTGCATTTATCACTCTCAGTCTAACAAGAGTCTGTAACCCGCTGCTCCAGTAAACTGCACTGTTGGTGAATCTGTGTTTGTGAAAGTTCCCACTGGATGTGACCACACCTGCCAGGTGGAACTGGCTCCTATCAGGAATTCAGCCCTGCTGCCTGCAGCCCCTCTGATCCCTCAGGACCAGCTGGGACACTAGGTTTGTTTTCTGCCAAATTTCTAACTTGTAACACAGCAATTCCCAGTGTCCGTGTAAATCATTCTGAATTGATTTCCATCTGATTTTCCCATGTGCTTCACCAGCGGTTGTGGGAGACTTGTCGGGAAGGGCAGTGGCTGGGTGGGCCAGCCCCTCAAAATGATAAGTACAGCCTCCTAGCACTGTAGGGTGAAGCCTGGGGGCAGGGGCGTGTCTGTGTGTGGCTCTGCACCCCTCGGTGATGCATGTGAGGTCACAATGGGGCGTTCTGCTTCCATGGAACCGTAACACCCACTTCCCTGAGAGCCAGAGACCAGCCCAGCTGTGGTGCCCCACTGTACCAACAGGTCCCCCCGTCCTGGGGCCGTGGTGGGATGGACAGGAGGAGAGGAAGAAGTCGGGCAGGAGGAGCCGCAGCCACGACAGAGGTTTACCCTAGCTTCCTCCTCGCGCTGTCTCCGGACCTTGTGTACTTCCACAAAGATGGTAAGGCCTTGAGATCCCCTGAGGTCCCAGCATCCTCCTCTCCCTGGGGTGGGAATGTGTTAGTGGCTTTGCCGAGGGAGAAGGTCCCTTTGGAGAAGGGGATCTGCCACTAGGAAGGTGAGGGGGGGATGATGAACTTCATAACTTCAACATGGCCCTTTCTCGTCTTCCGACAGAAATCACTAAAGTTTGGGATTGTGTGTCTGAATGCTATCGCCAAGACCTGCTGCTGAAGAAGGTGGGGCTGGTTTCCTTGTGGTCCTCCCTCAGACCATGGGGGTTTCCCGATCCTTCCCCATCCTGCCTGGCCCTCACCCAGCCTAGAGGGCAGAAGTGTCCCAGGCAGACCCTGAATTTTGGTCAGAGACCCACTGTGAGCACAGGCAAGAAGTCAAGTGGTGCTTGAGTCGGAGAGCATTGGGTTTCCTCTTTGGAGTCTTCCCCAGGATGGCTGGAAAGGAGGGATGCCCAGGCAGTGCTCCTGCACTCCTTGGGCCTTCCCAGGCTCCAGGAGTTTCTCCCACATGTCTTGCACCCTGCAGCTCCTGGAGATGAGGGAGTGAGGAACCATCTGGAGTGAAAGGCTCTTCTCCAAAGCTTTCCTGGCTCTCCTGAGAACCAGCCTCCATCTCAGGCCTTGGAGCTGCAGGGCTGGAAAGGCCACAGATCACCCTTAGCTTTCCCTCCTGTCTGCCCTGTAACTGCCTGCTTTTGTTTCCAGAGAGTTGGGCTGATGGGCCTGGGTACCATACACATTATGAAAAGACCCATCTGGCATGGAGAAGGGGAAGGCTTCATGGTGGACAGTCTGGAGTTTGATCTAAAAAAGCAGTTGCTGGTGGGGAAGAAGCTCCTCTGTGGGAACAGCCCCGTGCCTGGTAAGATGAGCCCTTCAGCCCCGTACTCCCCCTGGACATTAACGGGTCCCTTCAGCAGCCTCTCCAGGGCTCTCTGGGTGCCGGGGCGTGCTGGCTGCTGCCCTCCTCGACAGTGGAATGTGGGTGAAGCCCCCCCGCCCCCTGCTCAGGGGAGAGCCACCTGGGAGGTTCTGTGGGGCTGGAGCATGGTGGTTGAGTTGGCGGTGCAGGGACAGGGGCTCATGGCACAAAAGCAGGACATTTGCTGCTGGGTGAAGAGTCACTGTGGTGGGAGGGGGTTGGTGAACTTTTGAGGGGCCACACAGAAGGGCTGAGTGAGTGACTTTGCGTCGGGTGGTTTCTCCACAGGGCTCTCCAAAACCAATGAGTTGGTCTGCGCTGAGGTGTCCTTGCGCCTGCACAAGCCCAAGGCCACCATCATGATGTGCATTGAGGCCACTTTAAAGATCTGTGTGTGGGCCTTGGCCAGTGGCCAGAACTTCGACTTTGTGTTCAAGGACATTGGCGTCCTGGTCTGCCGGGGAAGCCACGTAGCCATGAGGTTCTTTGAAGGCTTGATCCGAGAGGTGGCTCAGTCGGAGCACCTGGCAGAGGGTTTGCTCCAGGTGAGTCTTGCATGTATTTCATGTGCCCTCAAACTCCTGGGGACACAGCCGTGGCCTTGGGTAGCTTTCCACAGTCCTGGTAGCTGAGCCTGCCCTCCTGCTCCCAGGGAATTAGCCCTGGGCTTTGGCTCCTGTGGAGATGCTGCTGGTGTGGCCTTGTTATGCCAGAAAGCCAAGGCGGTGGAGATGCTCATGGATTTGGGATGATGTAGGGGCACGGGGTGGCAGAGAAACGGCTGGGGCTGGGGGTTGAGGAGGGGCAGCTGGGGCTGGCAGTGGCAGAGGGGTTTTGTGCCTTGTGAACAGCAGGTAAATTCCCTGTGGATCCTGTTATGTCTCTGTCCCTGTTGCAGTCCCCAAATCTGAAGCCATTATTCATAGACCACACAGAAGAGGACATTTCCCAGATTCCTCCTGGAGGTGTCCTTGTGTTGCCGCAGTGAGTGCAATTGTTTCTGTACATGGGGGGTGATAACCAGCAACACCTTTTTGTCCAGGCTTCTCCCATGTGGGAGGAATCCTTGGATGTATTTAATTTTGGAGGTGGAATTGAAATTGTGTAAGGTCCATGGCCATTCTGGCTTCTTTGGGGAGTGTTTCAGGTGGATTCCCTGGGAAGAGGGCCTTCTTTATCTTCCCACCTCTGTGGGAATGACCCTGGAGGCACACTTGGGGGCCATGGAAGCTCCACCAGCTCCTTCCTTTTCCTTTGAGAAAGAGTGAGAACCAACATGCCCCAGAGCCTGAGATGTCCTCAGTCACTGTGGGTTTGTTTTCCCTGGAAAGCGTCTCTGACAAGGGGGATCCCAGACCTGGCTGAGAGGAGTGCTGTGGAGGGAGGCTCTTCTGCCTGTGCTCCAGTGTTATGTCTCCTTTGGAGAACTGGATGCCTGGGAGCAACTTCTTCCCAGAGGCTGCCATGGACTCTGCTGCCCTTACTCAAACTGGTGTCACCACCTTCTTTGCAGCTTTGTGCAGGCAGATGGGAAGTCCCAGCCACATCCTGTAAGCGCTTCCCTACTAGGCAGTGGAACCACAAGCAAAACCAACACCAAGCGCCGAACAACTCCAGGTGTGTTCCCTCCTAGGAACTGACGTCCTCTGTGCCAAAGGGAATTCTGTCTCCTGCCAGAAAAGTGTCCCAGCAGGTCCCCTCTTTTTCTGAATGGGGACCCAAGGAGGCAGTGGGACAGGACCATGGAGCAACATGGCCCTCAGGGAAGGGGACTGGGCTGGGACAGGAAGGCTGGGAGATCCCTCATGTCCAAAATGTTCTGGAGATGCAGCTGAGAGGAGCTTTCTCTTTTTCTTCTTCAGGGAACCCTCCCAGCCAACACCTCCTTCTTCGTCCGCGTCTTTCTCCAAGTCGGATATGTGACGTGAAAGTGAAGGGAAGAGAAAAGAAAAAGGTTGATGGTGGAGTGCAGAGAGGGAGGTGAGAGTTTGGGAGCTGGCTTTGGGTAATCCTGTGCTTCTGGACAGGTGCAAGGAGCTGTCGCCTTTGGCCATGCTGCTTGTACTTATGGAGAGCAGATATGGGCATGTGCCCAAGGCCTTGGTTCCTGCGGCATGGGAAGCAGGCAGCAGAGTTTTGGAGAGGCCTGGAAAACACACTGGAGAAGATGCTCCCACTCTTCTCAGACAAAATGCTTGTGTGGTGTCTTTGCAGTTTGCTGCCTCCAATTGAGAACTCTGGGAAGAAGGGCAGAGCCACCGAGGGGATGGAAGCATCCAAAGCTGGGCTGGCAGCTCCCACCAGGCAGGGCAGACGTGTCCAGGTGTGTGACATGGATGTAGGATTGCATCCTGCATCACTGCAGGGAGGCTGTTGAAAGGATCCCTTTGGATGTGTTTGTTCTGGGATGTCTTTTGGGTCCTCCATTCAGTCATGGGAACAACTTCATCATTCTGTACCATGTTGCAAGGAATCTTTCTCTGAACTGAACCTCTACGGTGTCCAGGCTTCTTCAGGAAGCAGAGGGTCACTGCCAAGAACTCTGGGGGAGAGAGCAGGAATCCAAACTGTCCCTTGGGTCATGGGCTGCGGGATGGGACCCTTGTTGTTGCCAAAATGTCTGAGCTGCCTTCCCTTTAATTCATGGAACAGCTTCCACCCCTGGCAGAGCAGAGGAGTCTGAGGAAGGCTGCTGCCTCCTATCCTGGAGGATTTGAAAGGCTAAGGAAGGAGAGAGTGGCTGCTGTAGCAGGAGTGGCTGCTGCTCTGTCCCCAGAGAGAAAGGAGGAGAAGACACCGTCCCCTCGTGGGGGGAGACCACAGCCAAGGTAAGAGTGTGGCAGCACCTAGCAGGGCCAGGGAGGGTTGAACAGATGGGATCAAGGAAGTGGAGCCCTGAACCCTGGGCTGGATATTGTCCCTTGGACATCCCCTGCCATGGGCATGCCCTGGGATAGCCCCTGATCCTGGTGTCCCATGTACCCATGCTGAAAGGGGTGGTGGGACCAAAGGGAATGTGGACACAGGAGCAGCGGGAGCTGGGCCAGGCAGGATTCCAGCCAGGGAGTGAGGGCAGAATCTGTCCCTGCTTTGCAGGACCCCACGAGCAAAACAGGTCCTGCTAAATCTGAAGCCATACAAAGTTGCCCGGGAGCAGTGCAAGAAGGCCTTGCAGATCAACTTGTTACGGAAATGGTCCTACGACAATTTCCTTGGTAAGTATTTCCAAGCACTGGATGCGTTTTCCTGTGGCAGCACATTCCTCCCTTGCCTGGCAGCAGGCCCCGAGAAGCACTGTCTGTGCTGCTGGGGGTCCTGGAGCTGTCCCTGAACCAGACATGCCTTCCAGTCCCGGGTGACAGCCTCAGGCAGGATGGGGCAGGTAGGGATGTGGGTGGGTTCCTGTGTTGTCCAGCCTGGCCTCTCCCAGGTCTTGGGCTGGCAGGGCTGGGTCTGCAGGGCTGGGGTGTCTGGGAGACTACAGAACCTCCAGGAGCGGACCTGGTGAGCAGAAGTTCTCTGCCCTCCTCCCTGAATCCTGAACAGCTCCTGATTCTGAGCTTGGTGAAGCAGCTGGAGCTCCACAAACAGAGAACAGTGGAACTGAGACATGGGGGCAGCCACATGACACCACGGAACAAGAAATACCACATGACACCACGGAAAAAGAAATAAAGACCTAGAAATCCATCGCCTTGGTGTGTGAATTGTTGCTCCACACCAGGGACTGAGCCCCTGGTCGGGACAACAGTGTTTGGTGATCCAGATGGGACTGGTGGACCTGGACACCTCCAGTCACAGAATCCCAGGATGGGTGAGATTGGAAGGGACCCCAGTGGCTCGTCTGGTCCTACCTCCCTGCTCTAGCAGGGCCATCCCAGAGCACATGGTACAGGATTGTGTCTGGATGGGTCTGAAATATCCCCACTGAGGATATTACCCTCTCTGGACCACCTGTTCAGGGCTCGGTCACTGTACAGCAAAGAAGTTCTGCCTTATGTTCAGCTGGAATTTCCTGGTCATCAGTTCCTGCCTGTTCCTCTTGTCCCATCGCCAGGCCTCCTGAAGCAGAGCCTGGTCCCTGCTCTAAGCCCTCCCTGCAGACAGGGGCAGACAGGGATGAGGGCCCTTCTCAGCTGTGTCTCCTCCTGAGGCTGAACAGCCCCAGCTCCCTCAGCCTTTCCTGGGCAGGGAGATGCTCCAGGCCCTTCCTCATCTCCTCAGCCTCCACTGGCCCCGCTCCAGGAGCTCCCTGTCCCTACTGTGCTGAGGAGTCCAGAAGTGGACACAGCACTGCAGATGTGCACTCCAGATGTGCCTCCTGCCCTTCCTCCCTGACCAGAGGGGCAGGAGCACTCCCTCATCTTCTGGCAGTGCTCTTCCTGACACCCTCTGCTGGCACAGGGACAGCTCATTGTCTCCAGGACCCCCAGGTCCTTCCCCGCAGAGCTGCTCCCGCAGGTCACCCCCAGCCTCTGCTGGTGCCTGGGGTTGTTCCTCCACAGGTGCAGGACCTGCATTTCCCTTGTTGAACTTCAGAAGGTTCTTCCCTGCCCATCTCCCCAACCTGTTCAGGTCCCTCTGAGGGCTGCACAGCTCTCAGGGCCGTTGAGGCTGGGCCTAAGGAGGAACAAACGGGGCCAGTCCGAGGTCTTCAGTCTATGAAAGGTGATTTTGGCAGGGGGGAACATGACAACTGACTGACGGCCACCAGCTCCAGAATCCCACCAACTCCAAAGATGGACAAGACTGAGCCTGTGGACTAATTAGTGTGAGAAGGGAGACAATCATTTAACCAATAGAAGATAGAATATTAATTAGAGAACTCTGTAACATGTAGCCAGTGAATGTTGAGGCCTTTGTTTGCTAAAATGTAAAAATAACGTAAAGCTCCAATGAATGGGGGAGCCAAAGTCTGTGGGAACCACTCAGGTCCTGCTGTGCACAAACTGGAATAAAGATATAGAGGTCTCTCACCTCGGGGTGGGAACTGGCTCTGCACAGCAGGGAATGAGCCTGGGATTGGGACAACCAGACCCGCCTTCCAGCCCCAGGATGGCCACAAGCAGGACGGGGCAGGTGGAACACGGGTGTGTTCCTCTGGTGTTGGGCCTGGCCTCTCCCAAGTCTTGAGCTGGCAGGGCTGGACCTGCAGGGCAGGGGTGTCTCAGAGGCCACAGAATCTTCAGGAGCAGACCTGGTGAGCAGAAGGTTTCTGCCCTCCTCCCTGTACATCCAACTGACCAGTTCCTGGTCCCCCCGAGCTTGGTGAAGCAGCTGGAGCTCCACGACCCCAGAGAGAAGTGGAACTGGGACATGGGTGTGGTATGGGGTCATGGCCCCACACGGACCTGCACTGTGACCCTGAGGAGCAAAGGGGCACAACAAAGCCAAAACATCCTTCTCTCTAAATTGGAATAATTCAAATTTCATGGATGGACTGCTCAGGGGATAAGGAGCTGGTTGGATGTACTACATACAGGATAGTGGTGAAGGGCTCAGATGGAGCTCAGTGACAAAGGGGTGTCCCTCAGGGTCCATAGCGGGACCAGTGCTTTTTAATGTCTCCGTCAATGACAAAGACAGTGGAGCCAAGGGCACCCTCAGCATGCTGGCAGATAACCCCGAGCTGAGCAGTGCAGGTGACACACCTGGGAGACAGGATGCAATTCAGGGGGCCTGGACAAATTCCAGAAGTGGGTCCATGGGAACCTCAGGAGGATCAAGGCAGCCAAATACAAGGTCCTGAACATGGGTTGGGGCAACTTCAGTATCAGTCCAGAAATGAGCTTGTCCCTCACTTGTCCTTCTTCCACTCCAAGTCCTGCTATCAAGCCCTTCATTCCCAGAATGGATTGAGACTGGGGGTTTTCCCAACTCATGTGCAGGACCTCATGAGATTCCCATGGACCCACTTCTTGAGCTTGTCCAGGTCCTCCAGGATGGCCCCATCCTTTGGGTGCATCACTTGTCCTGCTCAGCTTCCTGTCACGTGCCAACAGGCTAAGAGTGTGCTCAACCTCACCGTGTCCTTGATAAGGTATCAAAGAGCACTGGTCCAAGGCAGGACCCTGAGGTACACCACCCCTCACTGGACATAGAACCATTGACTACAACTCTGTCTGCATCTGTTGGTTCAATGTTGTCTCTTGTGACACCTCTCCAAAATTGCCTGTCCCTCTCTTTGGGTTCTCTCCAAGGCTGGACTTGATAATCTTGTTGTTTTTTTCCAACCTTAACAATTCTCTGGTTCCCTCAATGCCTCTTTAATCTGTTGTTTAGTTTCCACCAAGCTGTACTCAGGGCTTAAAGGGTTTTGGAGAAGAAAATGGTTGTAAAAATTACCAGTGGAAATGTTCTCAGAGATTTTTACTCTGCCCTATGCTGTTCCAGCCTTAACCCACATTACAGTAATTAAGGGCAGAGGCCTGAGCTGCTGTGGGGTTGCAAATGCTGTTGGCTGCTGGCCAGGGCAGCAGAAAGCAGAGAAATCATTACAGCAGAGGAAACGGGCTTGTTTTGTTGGAATACAGATCCTTTCAGGGGTTTAAATTTCATGGATGAGGCTGGTGGAGAGGAGAGAAGCAAAGTCTGTCAGCCCACACTCTGCATTGTCAGCTCTGCTTCAACTCTACAGTAATTTTTGGGTTATAATGAATCCAAAAAGTCCCATTCCGTCCCTTCAAGCCCCCTGCCTGGGGACTTGGCTGCTTTGGATTCTGGAATTTTACTCCAAGCAGGAAGATGATTTTCACTGTAACTGGAAAAATAATTTGGGTTACAGCAAGCACTGGAGCCTTTGGGGCATAAAGCACTGCTGAGATTTGAGGAAGGTGCTCAGTGGGTGACTGTTGCCCTCTCCTGCTGGGATCAGGAACATTGTTCTCCGGGTGTCTGTGTTAATCCAAACCCACAAAATTCCAGACATCATTTACAGATTAAAGGATCTGAGCTTGATGTCAGAACCGAGCTGAGGCACATTGGTGTTCTCCATCCGTGTGACCCTCCCATGTTTCTATATAAGCATGGAGGTCACAGAGAAATGGATTTGATTCCTGGCAGCCTTTGTCCTTAATGACACCTCCCATGCCTTTTAACACATGCATCTTAATTGGGGGCAGAAAAGAGCAAAGATGACATTTTGTAGCTGGGCATGTGCAGGCACAGCCTGGGCTTCTCTGCCTTGGTACTTGGCTCTCTCCAAAGCCCTAACAGGAGTGGGGTGACAAGGGACAGGACCTGGGGAAATGGCCTCAAGTTGTGCCAGGGGAGCTTTAGGTTGGATGTTCGGAAATTCTCTTTGTGGAAAGGGTGGTCAGGCACTGGAAGGGGCTGCCCAGGCCAGCGGTGGAGTCACCATCCCTGGAAATGTTCAAAAAACATGCAGATGTGGCATTTGGGGACATGGTTAATGGTGAACAACCTATCATCAGGTCCTGGGTTGATGGCTGGACTCAATGATCTTAGAGGGCTTCTCCAACTTTAGCAATTCCATGATTCTGTGATTACACTCTTAGTTCCTGGAACTCCCAGAACAGCCAACTGACTGCATCAGTTTTTTTCTATCGTCTTCCAAACTTCTTTTTTTTTTTACTCCCAGCTCTGCAGAAAGTGGCCAGAATTATGGGGACTTTCAGGTGTTGCCTGAGCTCTATCTCCACCACTTATTTGTTGCAGTTTGGAATGTTTTGCCCACCCACGTCATGGCCAGTGTCTCAAAGTGCGAGCAACTCATAAATCCCAGGATCTGCCCTGGGTGTGACTGACCTGCTGTGCTACTGAGCAGATAACTGAGAGTCCCCTCAAGCTTTATGATATGTCAATAAAAAGTTTGGATTAATGGATTACCAACCTAATGCTGTGTGAAGTCTTTATAAAGCTCTGACTGCTGGGCAGTCTGAGAGCTCAGGAGAAGAGGGAAAGTCGGAGAGACAAAAAAGGTGGAGAAACACCAAAGGCAGAGGAAATAAAATCTATCCAGGTGAGGAGAGGTTTGGCTTTGCAGGCACTATGAAAATCTTTCTTTCCTGGACAGTCCTGGCAGTCCTTGTCCTGGTGCACGTCTCCCAGGCAGTCTACGTTCAGGTGAGTCTTTTCCTCTTTCATTTGTTGGTATTAAGAGTTCAACAAAGTGCTGATATTTTTTAAACTTCTGGCTGCAACAGGAATTTTGAACTAAATTAATAGACCTGAATTTTTGCTTTGCTCTGCCTTGATTTCCACCTGCATCTCCCTGTGCTCTGGGTTTTCCTTCTGTGAAACACTTCAGGTATCACTAAATGCTGCTGCTGGTTTTTTACCTTCTCCAGCCATATCTCTGCTCTGAAATCCCTCAGGGACTGAGGCGTTTCATACCTGGAGTTTTCTCCTGGACCTAAAGCCACGTGTGGTGAAAGTGCTGACTTTAGAGAGTGATGCAAACAAGGGGTGACAAAGGAGAAATTGTCTCGTGTTACCTGGTTCTAGTCAGGAAGTTCTTTACGGAAATGATCTGTGAGTTTAGGGGATGGAGCCTGTTAAAAAAGGGCAAAGAAGAGCTTAGTTGGATCCAATTAAATATTAATAGGCAGAAAAGTGATTAGAGGAGACTCAATGAAATTTTCCAAGTACACAGCACCTATGGCCGATATTCCATGCAATGTGGAAGGGGTTAAGAAGGTACTTCAGGGCCCTGGTCTGTCCTTGGGAGAGCTTTGGATCTCTCTGCACTCATCGTGTCTCTCTGCACTCATCGTGAGAAACAGCGTGGGAGATTTCAGTCTGACTGCAATATAAACTACTTCCTCGGGAGCCAGGAAAACTAATACCTGTTAAACAGTTATTGACTCTATGTATCTGCAGCAGGTTTCCAGGGACAAGGTATGTTTGTGTCCTGGACTATCCTCTTTTTGTCCTTTGGATGGCAGAGGTATCCAGAGGTAGCAGGTTTAAGCTATTGCTTTCTCTCAAACCATTCCTCAACATTTACAGTCTCCAGAGGAGCAAACAGCTTCCTACCCAGTGAAAAACATCCCAGTTTTCTACTTGTAGCCATAAAAAAAATTAATAGATGAGAATGGCTGCTTCTATGTTGTGTAAAAGAGTAGGAAGCTCTGGAGTTTGAGCCGGAATTCTTCTCTCATTAATCATTAAATCTATGTTTTCTCCACTGTACTTGCAGTGAACTCTGAGTGTGTTGCGCTCCTTTCACCTCAGTTCTTTTAGGTCTGACTGAGTCTTTGACTCTTCACTACACAAAGTCAGCTTCCACTCTTCTTCCCTGAAATAGTTTCCTAGATTTCCCTTCCCTGGCCCATAATATGTCAGATTTAGCTCTCTCTAATACATCTTTCTTACTTGAGGTGGCAGGGTTTTGTTTCTATTTTGCCGTTCCTTTGTTCTTTTTTGTCCCTTGGACCTGCAGATCTCAGGGTTTGTTCCCAAGTCCTGCTTTCTCTGAGGTTGTGCCTGTGGAAATCCACTCATTTTAGTTCTGTGGGTTTTGGTTCTCAGGTGTGTGGCCAACAGCTGAGTCTAGAGCTGCCTTTATACAGGAAAAGTGAATTTTTCATAGGCAGCCAGGGCTGATCACAGAATCAGAAAGCTGCTTAGTTTGGAAAGGCCCTTTAAGATCACTAAATCCAACTGTTCCTCCAGCACCAAGAGATCCACCATGTCCCCGGGTGCCATATCCACATGTTTTTCGAACACTTCCAGGGATGGTGACTCCACCACTGCCATGGGCAGCCGGTGCTAGTGCCTGATCAGCCTTTATAGGATCATTAAGGTCCAAAAAGATCTCTAAGATCATTGAGTTCAACTGATAAATTATCTGAGTAAGATCATAAACTGACTGCAAGGAATTTTACTTAGTTAAGTAAAGGCACGTCCGAAGTCTATCCGATTGGTTTTTTTAAACCTTTAGCACCAACTTAATGTGATTCTGTAAAAAATCCCCCAAAACCCCAGTCAGAATCAAATCCCCTCCCCACTTATATCACACCATTCCCCACTGGACTCCTGAGATGTGAAACAAATGCTAATATTTGGTCTTGTGCTGTGTCAGAGTCACTGAATTTTATTTCTTTGGATGAGGAGCTGTTACTTGATCCCAGAATCTCAGGATGGTTTGGGTTGGAAGGGATATTAAAGTTCATCTCGTTCCAAACCCTGCCATGGGGTTGGAACCTCCCACGTCACCTTACTGACTACATGTTGGCCATGAAACCATGTTAAAACAGCAGATAAAAATCAGTTTGAAAACGCTTCTTCTGTCTTCTAGGCCAAACTCTGATTACCTGCAGACGGGCAAAGACTTTGTGCGCTTGGTTAAACAGCTGCAATAACTGCAACCTAAATTTATGACCTCAAAAAGGGGAATTCTCTTGAAACTGAGGGAATGACCCTTAACTGATGCACAGAGACAAGCAATGAAAACATAGAGTAATATTTCTCAGAGTCCTGTCCCAGCTTCCTTAGGTGGTTTCTAGTGTGAGCTTTGAGTCAGAAGTGTAATATTTATGCTTCCAAAACCTCGTTTTTCATGAATTGTGTGGGCAAGTTTTAAATTGGCACAGGGTGGGATTGTTGGGCTTTCTGTGGAGGGCCAGGAGCTGGAGTTAAAGATCCCTGCGGGTCCCTTCCAACTCAAGAGATTCTGTGATTCTAAATTAATGGAAACTTTCCACAAGGTGTCGGGGTGAAGGGTTTAAGCCCTTAACAATGTGTGGTGTGAAAGAAGAGCTCCTTTTGTGTGGTCACACCCTGCCAGGTCACAGCCAACACTTGACACTTCCACTGCTGTGTCAGGAGAAAGAGTGAACCAAATAAATTCCCATTTACTCCCATCGAACTCATGATTTTGTAGATCTCTACCACATATCCCTGGAAGTGCTGGACGGCACTTGGAGCAACCTGGTCTAGTGGAAGGTGTCCCTGCCTGTGACAGGGGGTGGAATGAGGAGAGCTTTAAGGTCCCTTCCAACCCAACCCAACCCAAGTCTCTTTTCTAGGCTGAAGATTCCCAGCCTGGATCTTCCTATCCCAGATTTTATGGGTCTTCTCATGGGGATGAGCCAGGCCCGAATTCTCCCTCTGTCCACTGCCCTCATTCAGCACAGGTTTTATCTGGGCTTTCTTTCAACACCGTCTTTTCCCTCTGTTATATTTTTTGGGAGAGCTCCTGGTGGAAATGGAATGGATTTGCCAAAGGCCTGACTTCCTGACACCTCTTTCTTCTGCACAGGATGGTGACTTGAAATTCTCCCTGGAGTCCGTGAAGAAGCTGAAGGAGCTCATGGATGGGAACAGACACATCAACCCTCGCATGATGGTTCCCATAGCCAGCTATTCCCCATGCCAAGAAAAACACCTCCCAGAGGAATTCCAGCCTGTGTGCAAGAGGGAAGATGCACCCATGATTTTTAGGAGGCTGAGTATGTAGTTCGTATTTCATAGTTTTCATTTTTACCACACTTTTCAACCTTTAACATTCCAATAGCAGGAGGCAAAGCCATGGAATTACTGCTGTGTCACTTCTAGGGCTGCTGGGAGGGTTTGTGCTGCCTTCGTGCTGCCCTTTCCCCTGCAAGGGTTGGGCTCCACGAACCCCCTAAGGAAAATTCCTGCAGTGCTGAGCTGAGCTGTTCCCTGGGCACATCCCACTGCTGTGACCATGGAAAAGTTCATCCAAGTAGAATAATGGAATCACTGAATGGTTGGGTTGGAAGGACCTTAAAGGTCATCCAGTCCCACCCCTTTGCCAGGGGCAGGGACACCTTCCAATATCCCAGACTGCTCCAAGCCCTGTCCAACCTGGCCTGGGACACTTCCAGAGATGGGGTAGCCACAGCTTCTCTGGCCAACCTGTGTCGGGGCCTCCCCACCCTCACAGGGAGGAATTTCCTCCCAGTATCTCATCTAAATCTACCCCTCTTCAGCTTAATCCATTCCCCCTTGTCCAAAGTCCCTCCGCCATGGGCTGCTGCTGCTGCAGTGTTTGCTTTTTTATGTTACTATATTTCATTTACCTACTGCCCAGTACAAGGGACACTTTAGGACGAAATGCTGCCATGCCCTGTTGTCCTCTTGCTTCCACATGTTCCCATTGCTTCCCAAGGAATTTAGGTATGACTTCATTCATTAAGCCATACTTTAGCATGAGCCAATTTTACTTAGAGCAGTATTACCTACAAGGATCTTAAAAATGATAAAACAGGAATGCAAAGGCGTCTCCAACTGCTTTGACAGTGGCTCTGCCCTCCTGGCATCTGCCTGAAACCCTCCTTTCTCCCGGACAGGCCTGGCTGCTGAGGATGACCTGTGTGAGATCTGTGCCAACGCTGCCTGCGCCGGCTGCTTCTGAGTGAAGATGGAGAAACCCACAGAAGATGTGTCCAGCTGGGAAGTTTGTGCATTCCTGTGGCGAGATCATGTACTTTCACCAATCAATACTCCTGGGCTTCATCTCCCACTCCAGCCAAACTGGAGCTGCCAGCTCATGGGGACATCCCTGCAGTCTTGCAGCACCTGGATCAGGTGCCACCAGCAGAGGAGTTCTGCCAACAAGGAGGCTGTGACTCCTCCGAGAGGTGCAAGTGCTGCAGGAGTTGGGTGACACTGGAATGGAAAAGCCCTGGGTTCCATTTCCCACTATTCTGCCTTTGGATTTGAACAAGCTGGGTGAAACTCAGCATCCCCTGCAACCTTTTTAATAGCTAATATTTAATAGCTAATATTCAATGTCCAATAAGTAGTATCTAATCATTAATATCTGCCTGTGATTTGGCCTCCCCTACACACAACATCACTGGGTTATTCCCTTTCCCAGTCCCTCCTTCCCAGTGTGTTGGATCCCTTTCCCTTCCACCTGTCTGCAGGTGACACCTTTGATTTTGTAGCAGAACGCCAACAAATAACTTGGGACAAATTCCTGGTGTTTAGGAACACTTTGACAGCCAGAAATCAGACTGTTCCTTGTACTGATTGTTGTTGATTTAGGGAATGGGTGTAGAGGAGCACAGGAACACTTCTTCTCTGGTTGGATATCAAGGTTCTTTAAAGTCTCTTTGGGAGAAAGAAATTCCAAAGTGTAGTGCTAGAATCACACTGAAATGAAAACATTGCCTGTTGTTTTATTTATTGGTGGCAAGATCGTGAAGAAATGATCTGCCCATGTTTATATGCTGTATAAGCAATAAAAACTAGCATTAATTTGGATTTTCTTTTGTTTTGTTTATGTTATTGCTGGGTTTGGGGGTGGGTTTTGTTTTAGGATACTCTTCTTGCCTACTTGCTTTTTCCCCATATAAGGGGCTTCATGTCTGGGGCTTCCCTGAATAAAATATATCTTTTCATAATGTCCTGAACTTAAACCAATTTGTAGTCACAGAACCACAGCCCAGAGCACTTAGTGCCATGCCCAGTCCTTCCTTGGACACCTCCAGGATGGGGACTCCACCACCGCCCTGGGCAGCCCCTTCCTATTCCTGACCACTCTCCACGAAGAAATTCCTCCTGATGCCCAACCTACCCTTCCGCTGTCAGAACTTGAGGCCGTTCCCTCAAGACCCTCCCAGGGTCTGCTCCTTCCCTGGGAGCAGACCCTGACCCCCCCGGCTGCCCTCTCCTGTCAGGGAGTTGTGGAAAGCCAGGAGGTCCTGCCTGAGCCTCCTTTTCTCTAGGCTGAGTACCCCCAGGTTCATCATCGTAATGCAAGTCCATATCAGATATTTTAATTTTTTCCCTCCTGACTGTCGAACTATTATCTCCATTTTTATATATGCAGCCCCCAACCCACAGGGAGCAGACGGATCTCAGTGCTCTGACAGCATCTTATGAGGTTTGTGTTTATAGCCCAAATGCTGAGTTGACCGAAATCCCACGTCAGAAAGAACTGATTTTGGGCAGACCTGACCTCTGGGCATCAGGTCACAATGCAAAGCCCTTCCTGAGGGGTCCAGTAAGAGGTAGGAGGTAGTAGGCAGAGAGTAGGAGGTGTCTCTGCCCAGGACAGGGGCTGGAACTATATGATCTTTGGGGTCCCTTTCAAACCAAACCATTTTGTGATTCTAGGATTCCTCAACATCTCAGTCCCTGAAAAATGAGTGAGCTACAATGAATTGTCTCACTGGCAATTCAACTGGGCAATTTGTATTATGAGAAAAGATGATGTTGATTCCCTTATTTTTCACCAAACCATCAGGCTTGTGTTACCTCACGCACCCTTCTTACCTCCAAATCCATTATTTCCCCTGTTCCGCTTATTATATTCCTTTTCTCCACTTGTGATCTACAAGTGACTTCTGAATCCCAGCGCTTTGTGGGGATGGGGAGCCAAGATCAGGTTGGACGGGGCTTGGAGCAATCTGGTAGAGTGGAAAGCGTCCCTGCCCACGGCAGGGGTGGGATGGGATGGGATGGGATGGGATGGGATGGGATGGGATGGGATGGGATGGGATGGGCTTCAAGGTCCCTCCCAACCCAGACCAGCCTGGGATTCTCTGATACGATTCTCTGATTTCTATTAACGTTTAATCACTAATGAGAGGACAGACGTCAGCCTGGTGCTGATATCTTTATCTTCTCCTCATATGAGATTTACAATCAACTCTTGGCTCTGGGCTCTGGTTAGAAAATTCCGTATCATATTTCTGTATTGCTGTTCATAAGGAATGTGCAAAACTGGTGACAAGGGGGCAAAGGGCAGAATAAGGCAAGGAAAGTTGTAGGAGTGGTATGAACAGATCCTGCAAAGGATCAATACCGTAATTCCAGTCTACCTCTAACCAAAGTCCAGGCTGGGTCACTGGGGCTCTTCCCACAGTGCTAAACTCTAAATCCAGCAGGTCTCCCTGTCTACCAGAACTGCTTGGGAAGTGTTGGCAGAGTTTAATCAGCATTGTGATGGAAGTGAATCAGGAGGACACAAAATTTCCTTCTAAATCCCACCTATGGTGCACAGCCCTAAACCAAGAGCATTAAATCAGAGCAGTGTGTCCAAGAAACACCTCTCAGGAGGGAAATGGAATTCAAAGGTAAATATATTCACCAGCAGAAATGCCTGGTCTTGTGCAGACTGGGCTTTTTGAGGAGAGTAACACAACCTGAATATTGGTGCAATCATATTTCAACCCTTGGAGCTGATCACAGGCATCCCTTGTCCTTTATTCCTCGTCGCACATATCAGCTTCCTTCAGTATTCATTCTCATGGCTCAGTGATGCCATAGGGAGGTCAGGCAAGTGACAGCCACCACCAGCACTGCTCTGGAAGGTATAGCACAGAAATGTCCAGGTTTCCTCAATCATCTTCAGCACATTCCCCTGGAAACCTAATCCCAGGGAATACTGAGCAGTTTTTGTACATCGGAAGTTTCTCATGTCTCAGCAGGACATTGCCAGGCTGCAGCTGTGTCTCCGAGTTCAACTGCAAATGATGGATGGGATAGACATGGACACATCTCTGGTAGTGAGGTTTGTCCCTGGGAGCTGGGTAAGGGAACATGCCACTGGAAAAAACTTTGAGTACACCCAGTTTTTTGGAATTGTCCCAATATAATGGGGTTTTCTCAGCAGCTGTCCTTGGCCTTGGTACTGAGTTCTCCTCCAGTATACTGGAAAGCCCAGATACTCAGTTCTATAATCAGGTTTTAAGTGAATACAGGCTTTTATGGGCTGACCTGGGACAGTTTTAGTCTAATTTTGGAGTTTAGGACTTGCCCATGTTTATGCCCAAATCTGCTATTCTGCACATTTTCACTCCTTTAAAGGACTAACATTGTTTTAAAAGGGAAAAAACCACAAGGAACACGAATGCATAATTTTTTGTGATGTCTTTTTTAATTACTTGGGAGAATTTGCTCCAATTTATAGGGTACTTCTCGTAGCATAACAGTGCCCCTATTAAGCAGCACAAATTTATCTGTACTCTTTGCTCATGAGAACAGGTGCAAGCCAATTCTGTTGATATGAGATGATAACACAGGGCTGCAGGAGGGAGATTGTACAGCTGGAAAGGGAGAAAAAGGAACTTTCTACTCTCCTGCTGCTGGCTACTAAAACTGCCCCATTTCTGCAGCAAGGTGAGGGGGGAAATTGAAAGGAGATTTAGGGCTGAGTTCCAAAGAAAAACATGGGATAAAGATTTCAAAGCCTTTAGTGATCATGGTGGCAAACATTCCTTTTTGGAACAAAGTCCTCTGCTCTTCTGATGAAGAGCTTGAACTTTTTACGAGAGCAGGCAGTGATAGGGTAAGGGAGAATGGCCTTGGAGGGGAGATTTAGATCGGATCTTCAGAAGAAATTCTGGAGTAGAAGCACTGAACAGAGGTAGGGGCAAAAGGCTGTCCACGAAGGCAGCTCTTCTCAAAGCCGGGATGATCCTGCCTATGGAACGTGTACAGCAGTGGGTATTACATAAGGTACTTTATCCAGGACAAGAGAACTCCCTGACACAGGGGGAGGTTTGCACACAGGAAAAGCTGATTGATAAAAAGGGGGATTTTATGTCAGGGGCATAACAAAATGGTTTTAGACATCATTTCCTTTCAGGGTGTGTGATTAAATAATGAGCAGCTTGCAAGGGAGATTGAGCATCTGCTAATTAAATATTGCCTGTATTATCTTTCTTAACCACAGATTTACATCCACATCCTTTAACCACACACTAATTCTTCCCTAACACGTGCACACCTTTCTCTAGCACATGTTAAATCCCAGTTCACACTGGGCATCTGCGGAGGGGTCTTTTAGGCTTTAGAATCTATGAATTCTTCTTTCTGAATCATCCCCTCTTCCTTTCCGATCCATAGGAAGGGCAGTGTGGTCTTTACTGCCCTGACACCCCAAGGCCTGAACCTCAGCAATATTAACAGCTCCTTTATTTGCCAACTCCCAACACGGGAGTTTTTTTGCTGCTGTTGAGCACTGAGATGACAAATTCCATCAGTTCTGTAATTCTGAGAGCTCCTTGAAGCACTGAATAATCCAGACACTGGCAGCTCTTCCCTGTGTCCAGCACTCGCCGCTCCCAGCCCCTGATTCCCCTCGTCCCTTTATCGCTGTGTAATTCCGTGTTACGATGTCCACAGTCGTGGACAGGAAGGTGGGATTTTCCCTTTTCTCACTAATATTGGATGCACAGACTTTTGTGCCTGTTCTCCCTTAAATTTGCCTCACATTTCCACCCAAATTTCTCTTACCTTTCTCCTCACTTTGCCTGGCTCTTCCACATTTCCACATTATCCAAGCCTTGCCTGATACATCCATTTATTCTACCTACTGGCTGCCAGTTCTGCTCCTTCCTACTGGCACCATCCCCAGTCTCTTATCTCTAATTTTTGGAGTTTGGGTTGGTTTTTTTTCTCCTTGATTCTACAATGTGGCTCTTTATCCAGCTTTCATTATTCCTCCCCTTTCATTCCTGCCCCATGACTCCCTTGGTTCTTATGGGATTTCCCTGCCCATTTCTCCCTGTATTCCACTGAAGCTCAGAATTCCCTGGACTGATCATTTTTTCTTAGTTTAAAATATATAATTTCTACATATTTCCCATATTTTTAATCTCTCCTCTAGTTCTAGCCACCAGTGTTCTCAACCAACCAACTTTAGATGCTATTAAAATACAAATCCCATCATTTCTTTCCAATTCCCACCCACATTACCCTCTAGTCCCACTCCTGTACCCCTTCTATCCAGAAATGCTGTGTTTATCTGCTTCTATTCCCATTAACCTCTGTCTTCCCAGAGGTTGTCCTGGTTTGCCCATATTCTTCCTGTAGTTCAGAATGTTTGTTAGCACTTGTTTTTTTCCTTCCCCCCGCCCCCATTTTTTTTTTTTTAGCTTTCCATAAAGGGATAAATCCAGACAGCATTTGAGGCAAGCAGGAAAAGTTGTTTCAGCAGCAAAAAAATTTTCTTCCTTTCAAAGGTACAAAAATATGAAGGCTGAAACCCATTTCTTCACAGAATCCTGGAGTGGCTGAGGT
This sequence comes from Corvus brachyrhynchos, assembly GCF_000691975.1. Taxonomy (NCBI): domain Eukaryota; kingdom Metazoa; phylum Chordata; class Aves; order Passeriformes; family Corvidae; genus Corvus; species Corvus brachyrhynchos. The sequence continues at coordinate 31,496 of NW_008238324.1, read as the reverse complement.
TGGAAGGGATGCTGGGGGTCATCCAGTCCCACCTCCGTGGTACCTGAGTGCCCAGGACCATTTCCAGATGACTTTTGGATGTCTCCAAGGATGGAGACTCCACAGCCTCTCTGAGCAGCCCATTCCAGTGCTCAGTCACCCTTCTTTTTGTCTTTTTGTTTAATATCAGTGAATTTCTGACTTGCCCCCACCTAGGAAATAGAAGAAGTTTTTGCTAATTTCAAATGAAGCTTTTCCTGGAAAAAATGCAGAACGATTGCAGGCAGTGTTGATGGGGTTGGTCTTATCCCTGGGCAGGCCTCTACTCCTACCCCATGCAAATCCAAGGATCCTGAAGTACTCAGCAAACACTGAGCACACAAAGATATGATTGTCCTTGGGGTAACATTTTAACTAAAGGGTCAGAGAAAGTACCAGCGATGACGTGATTTGGTTTATAAGCAGTAAAAAGTCCATAAAAGCAATGGCACACCCAAGGAGAATTTGCATTAAATATTTTGCATGTTCTGATAAAAAATATCAGGGTCAAAATAGAAACACTCTTAGATCTTTATATCTTTCCAGGATCTTAACTTGGCTTTATTCCCAGGAATCTGAAAGACAAATCCCATGTTCTCCTCTGCCTGGGATATTTGCACTATCAGGCACTGGAATCAGAATTGCTGATAAAAGTACTTTTTTGCTGTTTTCATTCCTGTCATGGTGAGACACTTTTTGACCAGATCACTAAATGTTCTGCTTTGCTGTTTCAGTGGATGAGGCGACACAGTGAATCCCAATATCCCTGTTAGCATTCGTCTGCTTTAAATAGCAAATACCCCACAGTTTGGTGTCTCCCAGCTGGGAATAGTCAGTCAGGTGACTTAGCCCAGACAACTTAGACTTTTTGATATCTTCTGGTAGATGTCCAACCCCTCTCCTGGGAGATAGCTGTGAAAAAACTGGAAAATCCAGTGCAGGGTGACCGAGGCGGTGAGGGGGGTGAGGCGGACATCAGGTGGGGGGAGATGAACTTCTTCAATCTGGGAAAGAGGAGAGGAAAAAAGTGAAGGGGGCAATTGTGAGAAACAGGTTAATCACGGGAGGGTCTCTTATTTCCAGATCCTTCAGAAAGGCACATCCAGTGACACTTCCGTCACACTTCCAAGGATCCATGTCTCAGTTTGCTCATGAGCCACACTGGGTTTTAATAGCTCTGGAAGAGTTTTTTTATTACTTTGGAAGATTGTACCGAGTGTGGTGCATATTTGTTGGTGAAAAAGAAATGATTATTCTGAACCCATTGCCTGATCATTTCACTAAATTCCCCTTGTCCGATATCATTTGGCTTTTTGTGCTCTAAAGCTGCTCCTTATCTTTGATCTCTTGTTGACTCGGACTTTAGGGCCTTCAGTAGAGCTCTTGTGATGGCTCTGAATGAACTCAGTAGATGTGGGTGAGTAAGCACACAAAGCCACAGAGAACAACAGGGACTTGCAGGAATAGCAAAGGGTTATACACTCTGGAAATCCAACTGTTGAACAGATTGTTTTTGGGAAGGGAGGAAGGTCTGAACCCTGGTAAGTCAACAGCTGAGATAACTCATCACCAGAGAGGGGAATTCACAGAACATCACACAAAGAATTCTCTTCCTGTTGCATTCCAGGAGCAAAATAGATTGTGTCTAGGGAGCAGCCCGAGGTAACTCTGGACATCTCATGCACATTGAAGATGTGACCTAAAGTTTGTCATTGCCAGTCAACAAAGGCCTCTGAGGGACATGGAGATGCTTAAAGGGCTGGAGCCCCTCTGGAGGCAGGCTGGGAGAGCTGGGGGTGTTCACCTGGAGAAGAGAAGGCTCCAGGGAGACCTCAAAGCCCCTTCCAGGGCCTAAAGGGGCTCCAGGAGAGCTGGAGAGGGACTTTGGACAAGGGCTGGAGTGACAGAACAAGGGGAAATGGCTTCCCCCTGCCAGAGGGCAGGGAGAGATAGGATAGT
>NW_008238324.1:26069-29491 GCF_000691975.1 Corvus brachyrhynchos | reverse complement strand
GTGTGGAGGCCCCGGCACAGGGTGCCCAGAGAAGCTGTGGCTGCTCCATCCTTGGAAGTGTCCAAGGCCGGGTTGGACGGGGTATGGAACAACCTGGGATAGTGGAAGGTGTCCCTGCCCATGGCAAAGGGGTGGGACTGGATGACCTTTAAGGTCCCTCCAACCAACCTCTCTTCTCCCTTTCTCCCTGCATAGGTATATAGGAAACATTCTGAAGTGCAGGGGAAGGGAAGTTCAGGATCCCATTACATTTACTATAGGAAGCTTAGGGGAAGAACAAAAGGTGGGGAAATGGAGGGGTTGATGGAATCTGGAGAGGCAGAAACACCAGACAAAAATAAGGCTCAGGGGACAAGAGCCAGTGCTGTGTAAAGAGCTTACTGGGTAGCACGATCCTGATCAGCACACTGTGACCTGGCTTCTCATTAACCTCCATTCCTAAATCTTTTCCTGGGTCAGGGACTGTTTATTTCCTCTGAAGGGAAGTCTGAGAGCCCCCCCCCCCCAGAGTGGAACTGTAGGCATACAGCTCGCTTGCCAGGGGCCGGAGCTGTGTAGGCGTGTGGGAGTGCGATTCCAGGGAGCGTCCAGCCAGGTAAGAGCCTTGGGAGCCAGGAGTCTGCATGTGCACAAGGACGTGAAAACCAGAGGACTTGACTGCCAGATTCTCAGAGGGGCCTGGCCAATTGATGGAAAGATCTTGGAGTCTGGAGGGGTCAATGGGGAAGATCCAGGAGCAGGTACTGGGCTGATGTGCAGCTACTGGAGATACACAGCATTGCTGAGCCTGATGGGCCTGTGGCAGCCTTGCCTCTCTTGGGGTCCCCGATTCTGCACCTCCCCACGAGGAGCAGCATCAAAAAAGAACCATCAGTTAAATCAGTCAGGGACTGGCATCTCTGAGAGGCACTTGAGGGGTTTGTGAGTACATGATGTCAGGAGACAGCTGGCTTGGAAAAGAGGCTGGACAAATGAATGCAAATAAAACACAAGCCCTGCCTCAAAGAGTTTATGGCAGGAATAATGTTTGTTCCGTGTGAAATAGGGGTAATTGCAGATCCTGGTTCATGAGGCTGGATCACTCAAAACCAACAAAGGGCTGGGTATAAAACACTCTTGTGTTTTGGGAGGATGTGGGTGTTCAGTCAGGTGGTATCCAGGTTATTGGGGCCTTCTCACCCACCAGTCTTTCATCCTCTCTTTCATAAAAGTAACAAATCCATTCCAGCAATGCTCTGGCAGCTGGGGCTGAGGAATGTTAATGTTTATTGCCTGATAAAGCTCTGCACAGAACTGTGACATCATCTCCGGGTGTTCCAGAGGGTGCTACAGAAGCTGTGCCCACTGTCCCCAGGTGGGTCACAGCAGTCAGCACCCCATGGACACCATCCCTCACTGTGGGGATCCTCTGGGAACCCTGCTCTGAGAGGGGATGTCCCACACCTGGGTCACAAGTCAGGGGAGGATCAGAAAAGCCTCCAGATAGAAAAGGAGCCTTGGGAGAGAGAAAATCCCTGGACTGGTGACAGAAGCACCTGAGGCAGAGGAAAGTGAAGGAAGAGATTTGTACAGGGAGGTTATAGATTGGAGTGTGGGGAGGGACACGCACTGACGCACTGACGCACTCTGTGACCAGTGGCAGGATCCAGGGAATGGCTGGAGCTGTGTCAGGGGAAAAAGTTCTTCCCCCAGAGCATGGTCAGGCACTGAACAGGCTCCCCAGGAAATGGTCACGGCCCCAAGGCTGCCAGAGCTCCAGGAGCATTTGGACAATGCTCTGAGCACAGGGTGGGATTGTTGGGGTGTCTGTGCAGGGCCAGGAGTTGGACTGGATGAGAAGGGCAACAAGGCTGATGAAGGGTCTGGAACACGAGCCCTGCGAAGAGCAGCTGAGGGAACTGGGGTTGTTTAGCCTGGAGAAGAGAAGGCTCAGGGGTGACCGTATCACTCTACAACTACCTGAAAGGAGGCTGTAGCCAGGTGGGGGCCGGTCTCTTCTCCCAGGCAACCAGCAACAGGATTGGAAGGGACCGTAAAGACCATCTCATTCCAGCCCCTGCCATGGACTCGGATCCACTGGTCTGACTCCGGAGCTCACATTTGGAATGTGCAGCTCTGTGGGGGGGTCTTGCTTTGTCGGTTCAGCGTGTTAGGAGTGAAAGGGGAGAAACAGAGGGTGCAAATGCCACCAGGAGCCACTGGAGGTGTGTCTCTGTGAAACCAGAGTAGCTTGCATGGCTGCTGGGCCACAGATCTATTGATCCCGACAGATCTATAGTGAGCTACAGATCAATTGATCCAAGCAGATTCACAGTGAGGTACAGATCTATTGATCCAGACAGATTTATAATGAGTTACAGCTATACTGATTAACATTTAGTGACCTACAGATCTACTGATGCAGATCCATGGTGATCTACAGATATATCTACTAATAGATCTGTGTGGTCTATTGATCCCCACAGATTTACATTTTCTTCCAAAGCAGAAGTGATTCTTTCCAGGTCATTCCTGGCAGATGCTTGTCTGACTCGTCCTTAAGGCCCTACAAACAAGGGAAATTCCACAATTTCCTCATAAATGTCCAAAACTTCATCATATCCGTTATTTAAACTTTTTCCCTTTGAATCAACCCTTTGCTGCAGTTCATAGAATCCCAGAATGGGTGGGTTGGAAGGAACACCTTAAAGGTCATCTCATTCCACCCCCTGCCACGGGCAGAGACACCTTCCACTGTCCCAGGTTGCTGCAAGCCCCATTCAGCCTGGGCTTGGACACTTCCGAGGATGGGGCAGCCACAGCTTCTCTGGGCAACCTGTGCCAGGGCCTCACCACCTTCTCAGGGAACATACCTAAATCTAATCCTACTCTCTTTTAGTTTAAAGCAATTTCTTTTCCAATACTTAATAAATCAGACCTCTTGGAAAGGAAAGGAAAGGAAAGGAAAGGAAAGGAAAGGAAAGGAAAGGAAAGGAAAGGAAAGGAAAGGAAAGGAAAGGAAAGGAAAGGAAAGGAAAGGAAAGGAAAGGAAAGGAAAGGAAAGGAAAGGAAAGGAAAGGAAAGGAAAGGAAAGGAAAGGAAAGGAAAGGAAAGGAAAGGAAAGGAAAGGAAAGGAGGTTTTTCCGCTACCAGCAACAAGGAAGACTAGCAACCAGCTTAACGGTAAACTAGTGCCAAAAGCAGAGGGGAAGCCTTCAATTTGTAGATCTATTTTACTGATTCTGACCTTGTACAAAAGGACAATATATTTTAAACACTAAAGGTGTCAATACATTTTAAAGGATCGTACAAAAATGTCAACATATTTTCGGCTTTTTTTTTTTTTTTCTCCTTTTTTAAACGAAAGCAGGGTTTGATTTGGATTTAAACCCTGCTCTGCGGCGGCTGAAACATCGCAGTGTCGTACTGGTGACGGTGCCCCC
>NW_008238324.1:20861-25831 GCF_000691975.1 Corvus brachyrhynchos | reverse complement strand
GAGGAGAGCGACCCCCACGTGCTGCGCCGCGGGGCGCGCTCTGGCGGACACGGGGGAGGCCAGGGGCGGAACCCGAGCCCCCGGTGCTGCACCTGTCCCGGGACCCCGCCCCTGCGGGTACCGCCCGCAGCTCCCGCTCCATCATCCCCACAGCTCCATCACTTCTGTTTCAGGGGCAGACAATGGGCTGTGTAGGGGAACGAACAACAAACAGGACCGTTCTCCACCTCATCCCCGGCTCCAAGGTGCAGCAGCTCCAGGTGTGACCAGCTGCTTTCAGAGGGTTACCCGGGCACACCTGTGCAGGAAGCTGCTAGTCCAGAGAGGCCAATGGGAATATCCCGAGCGTCTCTCCAGGAACGATAGTTGGAGCATTCAGCAGGGGCTGGGGAGCAGCCGGATGCACCTGGGCACGGAGCATTGCTGCAAGAAAATGCCGAGGGAAAAGCCCTCGTGCCAAGGGGCAGCACCTGAACAGGCGGGGCAGCATGTGGGGTGCCAGGGGAAAACTTTCACCTTTCCCTTTTCATTTTGTCAGTCCCTCCACAGTGCCGCCAGAAAAGATAGGGGTTATTAGGAGAAAAGGGGTTTAAATTGAGGGAAGAAAATTCCTTTTCCATAATTGTCTGTGTTCAAATTGATGTGGAAAGCCCCTGCCTTGCAATTCTAGTGGTATCAGTTAAAGGAAACCCTGCCTTTTGCATGCTTTTAGGGGTATGGACTGACAGGGAATCCCCATTTTCCATTGTTTTCCAGTTTAAATGGAAGGGGAAAACCTCAACAATGCTATTTTATGGGTTTAAATTATGGCTAACTCCCCCGTTTTCATCATCCTAAGGTTTAAATTGAGAGGGAAGCCCAGTTGTCCCTCCTTTTTAAGGGATTGAATTGAGGGAAAAATCCCCCTTTTCCCATCATTTGAGAAATTTAAAGTGAGGAAAATCCCTCTTTTCCCAATAGTTTAGGGGATTAAATTAAAGGGCAGAAACCATTTATTTGCCATTGTATTGGTTCAAGGGGAGACAAACACTCCCTGTTATCTCATTTTAAGGGGTTCAGTTGAAGGAAGCTCTCCCCTTTTCAGCATTTTAAGGTTTTAAATCTGCATTTCAGGGTGCTTTTACCCGGGCCCCGGTACCAAATAACTTGTACAGGAGCAAGCCTGGCACATACGTAACCCTAATGCCACCCAGGAGTCTATTAAATTTTCTTATTTTTATTTATAATGTATACTGCCTGAATTAGAAGTCCCAATCAGAGTTATACCATTCATGTAATTACTATTCTTCTCTACCCTACTTAGTCATGTATAGAGTACTACTTAGTAATCACTAAGGAATAATTATGCAAGTTAACAACAAATTATCCAACTTGCCTAGCTATACTACAGAAACACAAAGTTTTATTTCTTACTGGTTTTCTGCCCTTTTACTTGATGTAGTTGTAGCAAAAAGGAAAGTGCCACTCTCTGAAGAGCTTTCTTCTCCATCAAGCCCGTTATTCACCTTGAATTTAAGTCAGAGGAGCCAAACAGCGGCAGGTCCTCTGAGGGCTTTTTATACCTTGAGGTATTTGCCTCCTCCCTTTTCCCTGGGCATCATGGGAACAAGAGGTGGGCCCAGCCAGGGGTATATTAACCCCAGCCTTTTGCAAGGGGTTTCATTCCCTCTCTGGGATTGAGTGGGTTAAGAGGTCTCCTCTTATTTTAATGAAGGGGATCTTTCTGCTTATCCTAGCTTGTTTTCAGCAGCTGCTTTTAGCCTTTAAAGTAACAGAGGCTTTGAAGATACCACAAAGAAGATAGCATTGAACACAGGGAGTATTTAAGTTCACGATTTTGGGGTGTGTGTTTAGGGGTGGTAAGATGGTTTTGTAATTTCTGTTTTTGTTTTTTTTTTTTTTGTTTGTTTGTTTTGTTTCATTTGGTTTTTTTTTTTTTTTAGGAGCAGTGCACCTTCCTGTAATTCTGGGTTGTGTCAAGTATGGCACTTCAAATTTTTTCAGCAGATTCGTTGTCTCACAAAAGGGACCTGCCCGGTGTCAAAGATAATGTCTGATATTGAGGCTTCTGATAGGTAAGTTGAGGATTGTCCCTGGGAGATAGAGGGTGAGCAGGGTACCAGGCTAGGAGTTACTGTGGAGGTGGTTTTTGAAGGCACCTGACCTCCGGCAATGGCCTGACTTTCGGCTCTGTGTTTACCTCATCGTTCGGCTCCTCATTTCATTTTGAAGATGTAAAGCCCTTGGCATGGCCGGGTCTTGGCACCAGGGAGACCGTGAGCTAGCCGAGTACCCATGACTGAGATAAGTATTGATTCCAGCACAGAACTAGATGCTACCAGAGTTGTTGTATTAGTGATAAAACTGTAAGCATCCTTTGGTTTTTTTGTATTGTACAGGCAGTCTGCAGCATTCAAACCACTATTCCAGTATGACAGAGAGCCTGCGGAAAGAGGTCATGGTCAAGTGGTTTCAGATTAAAACTACCACGCTAATGTGATGCTTTTGGACCCTATGTGGGTACATGCCTTTCCTTTTTGTTTTGCCCCTTCTCGCCCGGGAAGGTCAGTCATTGTTTGGCTTTTCAGGGAAGGTATAAATGGTGGCCATGTTACAGCATTGTTCCTTGTCTTTATTTTTAGGAAGTGAAGCTGGATATCAGCAGTCAAGGTTGATGGAGCGAGATGAGTGGTGACTGGTGGACTGAACCGGTTGTTATTCCTTGGGTGCCGAATTCTGGTAAAGCTCTAAGCATCCATCGTTGTTTGTGTGTTTTAGGAGGTTCTCTTTATTACGCCGAGCCCTGTCGCCGATGGATCCGGTTCGCTGCCCTCATAAGCCCTCCTGTAGTATTGCGGGACTCTGTGACAAAGCCTTTACCTTTTCCATTTGAAGGTGCCGTTCGGGTAGCCTTTGGCAACTACTGAGGAGTTGCGGCGAGTCGGGGAGGGAGGAGGAGCCAGGGTCCACTCAAGTTTCAGCAGTGCTGCATCACCTCGTCTCCTCTTAATCCAGGCACACCCTGCGATGACCGCGTTGGTCTCTGAGCGTGGCCAAAGCGTGCGGCCTGAGGACCCCGGCCTTCTTAGGAGACGGTGAGTAGCAGGATTGTTGGGTTTTGGCCTAGGTGCCAGTAAATTCATGTACTGATGTTTGGTTTTCTTTATTGTAGCCGAATAAGAGACAACAGCCTGGCCATGCCAGGAGCTTCCCGCATGGCGAAGCGGCCTTCTGTTGTGCCCGAGGAGGATTCGTGTCCCCAGATGTCTGAGAGATAAGTTGAGGGCTACGATCCACAGAGGGAATGAAAGCGGGGGGTCAGGGCTCACTGGGAGGGATTATTGAGTCCGCTTTGAAGGTGAGTATGTCCAGGAAGGGGCCCCATAGGCCACATAAAGGGAAAGTATCGCATTTGATCACAATGCTGAGGTGCGCAGGGCAGAGCAGTCTTGGTGCGTGTTGTGTCATTTGTCTATGCGTTCTGTGTCTTTTGGGTATCTTGTGTTGCAGGTCTTTAGCCTTAGGCCTTCAATTTGCTTGCAGTCATTCATTTTGCCAAGAGTTTTCTCTCCTTATTGCATCCCCTCATTTGTCATCTCCTGTGTCACGGGTGCCTGCATGGGTTTGGCCTGGAGCTGCTCTGCCCTGCTGCATAGCCTGGCATATAGGTGTAATAGAACAAGGCCTGGGGACTTGAAATTCGTAATGCAGGGTGTAGTTTGGCCTCTAGATACTATAGATGGTATTCCTAGATTGACACAGGATGGCTGGAGCTGTTAAGTTCTCATGCAACCCTTTGACTTTTGTCATCACTTTCTTTCAGATGCAGACGGATTAAATCCGTGGCAGAGCGCCCGATACTGGGTGAGGGGGTTCCTGCAGGAAGGTTGGTCACCGTTTGTATTTGCAGAGCAAGTGTAAATGGTGGCTGTGTTACAGCATTCCTCTTTTTTCTTAGGAGGTAAAGCCAGATCTCAGCAGTGAAGGTCAAGTGAATGAGGTAAGAAGTCACTGGTGGAAAGAACCACTTGTTATTCCTTGGGTGCCAAGTTCTGGTACAGCTCTAAGCATCCATTGTCATTTGTGTGTTTTAGGCGGTCCGCTTGTATTATGCCGAAACCCCTCGCCGACCGGCCGACGGACCCAGCTTGCCACCCTTGCGAGCCCTCTGGAAGTGTTACAGAACTCTGCGACGAAGCCTTTACCTTTTCCATGTGAAGGTGCCGTCCAGGTAGCCTTTGGCAATGGCAGAGTAGTTGCAGTGAGTTGGAGAGGGAGGAGGAGCGAGGGTCTGCTCAAGTTTCAGCAATGCTGCATCACCTCGTCTCCTCTTAACGCAGGTATAGCCTGTGATGATGGCGTTGGCCTCTGAGCGTGGCCAAAGCATGCAGCCTGAGAACCCCGACCTTCTTAGGAGACAGTGAGTGGCAGAATTGATGGGTTTTGGCTGAGGTGCCACTAAGTTTGTGCACTGATGTTAGTTCGGTTTTCTTTATTATAGCCGCCTAAGAGACAACCAGCCCAGTTGACGGCAGGTGCTTCCCACATGGCGAGGTGGCCTTCTTTTGCACCCAAGGCAGATTGACATCCCCAGACATCCAAGAGATAAGTTGAGGCTTGTGACCCACAGAGATGGTGAAAGAGGCGTGTCAAGTTAGGACTCACTGGGAGATATTTTTTGAGTCAGATTTGGAGGTGGGGATACCCAAGAAGGGGCCCCTTATGCCCCATAGAGGGAAAGTCTTGCTTTTGATCACAGTGCTGAGGTGCGCAGGGCAGAGCAGTCCCGGTACACATCACTAGTCTATTCTGCGTTCTCTGTCTTTTGTGCATCCCGTGTCGCAGGTCATTTGCCTTAGCCCTTTGAGATGCTTATCGCAAATGCTGGGCATTATTCTTAGCATCCCTGTTCTTGGTGTTCCTCAGTGCGGTGCCGATACCATTGATCCTTTGACTCGTGAGCTTGGAGG
>NW_008238324.1:12419-20374 GCF_000691975.1 Corvus brachyrhynchos | reverse complement strand
GATGGCTGGAGCTGTTAAGTTCTCATGCAACCCTTTGACTTTTGTCATCACTTTCTTTCAGATGCAGACGGATTAAATCCGTGGCAGAGCGCCCGATACTGGGTGAGGGGGTTCCTGCAGGAAGGTTGGTCACCGTTTGTATTTGCAGAGCAAGTGTAAATGGTGGCTGTGTTACAGCATTCCTCTTTTTTCTTAGGAGGTAAAGCCAGATCTCAGCAGTGAAGGTCAAGTGAATGAGGTAAGAAGTCACTGGTGGAAAGAACCACTTGCTATTCCTTGGGTGCCAAGTTCTGGTACAGCTCTAAGCATCCATTGTCATTTGTGTGTTTTAGGCGGTCCGCTTGTATTACGCTGAAACTCCTTGCCGACCGGCTGACGGACCTGGCTAGCTGCCCTCACGAGCCCTCTGGAAGTATCACAGGACTCTGCAATGAAGCCTTTACCTTTTCCATGTGAAGGTACTGTCTGGGTAGCCTTCAGCAACGGCTGAGGAGTTGCGGCAAGTCGGGGAGGGAGGAAGAGCAAGGGTCCACTCAAGCTTCAGCAGTGCCACATCACCTCGTCTCCACTCAACCCAGGTATACCCTGCGATGATGGCGTTGGCCTCGGAGCATGGCCAGAGCGTGCGGCCCGAGGACCCAGGGCCACTTAGGAGACGGTGAGTAGTGGAATTGTTGGGTTTTGGCCGACGTGCCACTAAGCTCGTGTACTGATGTTTGGTTTTCTTTATTGTAGCTGACTGAGAGACAGCAGCCTGGCAATGGCAGGAGCTTCCTGGATGGCAAGAGGCGGCCTTCTTTTGCACCTGAGGCAGATTCGCGAGATGTCCGAGACATAAGTTGAGGTCTACGACCCACGGAGGGAATGAGAGCAGGGTGTTGGGTCAGGGCTCGCCGGGAGGGAGTTTTGAGTCAGCTTTGGAGACGGGGATACCCAAGAAGGGGCCCCTTAGCCCATATAATGGGAAAGTCTCACATTTGATCACAATGCTGAGGTGCACAGGGCAGAGCAATCCCAGTGCATGTTGTGTCACTTGTCTATTGTGCATTCCCTGTTTTTTGGGTGTCTTGTGTTGCAGGTCTTTTGCCTTAGCCCTTTGATGTGCTTGCAGTCATGCTTTTTGCTGAGAGTTCTCTTTCCTCGTTGCATCCCCTCGTTTGTCATCTCCTTGAGGCAGATTCACATCCCCAGATGTCCGAGACATAAGTTGAGGGCTACGACCCACGGAGGGAATGAGAGCAGGGTGTTGGGTCAGGGCTCGCCGGGAGGGAGTTTTGAGTCAGCTTTGGAGACGGGGATACCCAAGAAGGGGCCCCTTAGCCCATATAATGGGAAAGTCTCACATTTGATCACAATGCTGAGGTGCACAGGGCAGAGCAATCCCAGTGCATGTTGTGTCACTTGTCTATTGTGCATTCCCTGTTTTTTGGGTGTCTTGTGTTGCAGGTCTTTTGCCTTAGCCCTTTGATGTGCTTGCAGTCATGCTTTTTGCTGAGAGTTCTCTTTCCTCGTTGCATCCCCTCGTTTGTCATCTCCTTTGTCACGGGTGCCTGCATGGGTTTGGCCTGGAGCTGCTCTGCCCTACTGCATACTCTGGCATATAGGTGTAATAGAACAAGGCCCAAGGCCTTTAAATCTGTAATGTAGGGTATAGTTTGGCCTCTAGATGATATTCCTAGATAGGCACAGGATGGCTGGAGCTGTTAAGTTATTGTGCAGCACTTTGACTTTTGTCATCGCTTTCTTTCAGATGCAGATGCACTATCTGGGGCAGAGCGCCCCATACCAGGTGAGGGGGTTCCCGCAGGAAGGTCGATCGCCGTTTGTCTTTGCAGGGCAAGTGTAAATGGTGGCTGTGTTACAGCATTGTTCCTTGTCTTTGTTTTTAGGAGGTAAAGCCAGATCTCAGCAATCAGGGTCAAGTGAGCGAGGTAAGCGGTGACCGGTGGACTGAACCGGTTGTTATTGCTTGGATGCCAAGTTCTGGTAGTCTGAGCTTTAAGCATCCATTGTCATTTGTGTGTTTTCGGCAGTCCACTTGTATTATGCTGAACCCCCTCACCGACTGGCCGACAGACCTAGCTTGCTGCCCTCGTGCGCCCTCCGGAAGTATTACAGGACTCTGTGTTGAAGCCTTTAGCTTTTCCCTTTGAAGGTTCTGTCTTGGTAACATTTGGCAACTGCTGAGGAGTTGCAGCAAGTCGGGGAGGGAGGAGGAGCAAGGGTCCACTCAAGTTTCAGCAATGCCACATCAGCTCATCTCCTCTTAACCCAGGTATACCCTGTGATGATGGCGTTGGCCTCAGAGTGTGGTCAGAGCGTGCAGCCCAAGGACCCCGGCCGTCTTAGGAGACGGTGAGTAGTGGAATTGTCAGGTTTTGGCCGACATGCCACTAAGTTCATGTAATGATGTTTGGTTTTCTTCATTGTAGCTGACTAAGAAACAGCAGGAGCTTCCCAGAGAGCAGGGCAGCCTTCTTTTGCACCTGAGGCAGATTCACATCCCAGACTTCTGAGAGATAAGTTGAGGGTTATGGCCCACAGAGGGGATGAAGGAAGGGTGCTGGGTCAGGACTTACCAGGAGGGATTTTTGAGTCAGCTTTGGAGACAGGTATGTCCAAGAAGGAGCCCCTTAGCCCACTGTAAAGGGCAAGTCTCACTTTTGATCACAATGCTGAGGCAGGCAGAGCAGTCCTGGTGCATGTCACTTGTCTATTGTATGTTCTGTGTCTTTTGGGCATCTTGTGTCATGTCTTTTTCCTTAGCCCTTCAAGGGGCTGGTTTATCGGAAATGCGGGGCGTCATACTTAGCATCTCAGCGTTCCCCAGCTGGGTGCCGAGACCATGGGACTGTTGGCTGATGAGCTCGATGTGCACCAGAATTGCATCTCTGTTTAGAAGCATTGAGTCAGAGGTCTTTTATGGTCTTGTTCTGAGCTGTATTCACAGCTGTGCACTGCAGTGATCCATTACAGAGGATTAGGACTTGTCAGAATGTGAAGAACGGTAGAGGATTCTGACTGTATGATTCTCGGGCATCCATCTTTGCAGTTTTCAGAATAAGTCATTCTCTTAGCATCTTCTTCGAGCCTTGTCAGCTCACAATCAGTCTCACCGAGATCATCTCGCTCCGCATTCTCTGTCCTTGCTATCATTCTTCTTACCGAGAGTTTTCTTTCTTCATTGCATCTCCTTGTTTGTCATCTCCTGTGTCACAGGTGCCTGCCTGTATTTGGCCCGGAGCTGCTCTGCCCTGCTGCACAGTCTGGCATATAGGTGTAAGAGAACAAGGCCCAAGGCCTTGAAATTTGTGATGTAGGGTGTAGTTTGGGCTCTAGGCAATATTCATTCAATGCTTGGCAGAGCACCCAATACCGGGTGAGGGGGTTCCCGCAGGAAGGTCAGTCACCATTTGTGTTTGTGGGGCGAGTGTAAATGGTGGCTATGTTACGGCATTGTTCTTTGTCCTTATCTTTAGGAGGTAAAGCTGGATCTTAGCCATCAAGGTGAAGTGAGCGAGGTAGGCAGTGACCGGTGGAAGGAAAAAGTTGTCATGCCTTGGGTGCCAGGTTCTGGTATAGCTCTAAGCATCCATTGTCATTTGTGTGTTGTAGGCGGTGCACTTGTATTATTCCAAACCCCCTCACCGACAGGATGGTTCACCACTCTCGTGAGCCCTCTGGAAGTATTATGGGACTCTGCCATGAATCCTTTATCTTTTCCATGTGAAGGTACCATCCAGGTAGCCTTCGGCAACGGCCGAGGGAGTTGCTGCGAGTCTGGGAGGGAGGGAGGAGGAGCGAGGGTCCACTCAAGTTTCAGCAATGCCACATCACCTCATCTCCTCTTTACCCAGGTATACCCTGCGATGACAGCATCGGCCTTGGAGTGCGGCCAAAGTGTGCGGCCTGAGGACCTCGGCCTTCTTAGGAGATGGTGAGTAGCAGAATTGTCGGGGTTTTGGCTGATGTGCTGCTAAGTTCCTGTACTGATGCTCGGTTTTCTTTATTGTAGCCGACTAAAAGACAATAGCCTGGCGATGGCAAGAGCTTCTAGGACGGCGAGGCGGCCTTCTTTTGCACCCAAAGCAGATTCACATCCCCAGATGTCCGAGAGATAAGTCAAGGGGATGAAAGTGGGGTATCAAGTCAGGGCTCGCCGGGAGGGATTTTTGAGTCAGCTTTAGAGACGGGGATATGCAAGAAGTGGCCACTTAGCCCACATAAAGGGCAAGTATCACATTTGATCAGAATGCTGAGGTGCACAGGGCAGAGCAATCCCAGTGCATATTGTGTCACTTGCCTATTGTATGTTCTGTGTCTTATAGGCATCTTGTGTTGCAGGTCTTTTGCCTTAGCCCTTCGATGCGCTTGTGGTCATGCTTTTCGCCGAGAGCTTTCTCTCCTCGTTACATCCCCTCGTTTGTCATCTGCTGTGTCACAGGTGCCTGAGTGGGTTTGGCCCAGAGCTGCTCTGCCCTGCTGCATAGCCTGGCATATAGGTCTAATAGAACAAGGCCTGGGGACTTGAAATTCATAATGTAGGGTGTAGTTTGGCCTTTAGATGATATTCCTAGCTTGACACAAGATGGCTGGAGCTGTTAAGTTCTCATGCAGCCCTTTGACTTTTGTCATCACTTTCTTGCAGATGCAGACGGATTAAATCCGTGGTAGAGCGCCCGATACTGGGTGAGGGGGTTCCTGCAGGAAGGTCAGTTGCTGTTTGTGTTGGCAGGGCAAGTGTAAATGGTGGCTGTGTCACAGCGTTGCTCTTTGCCTTTATTTTTAGGAGGTAAAGCCGGATAGCAGCAGTCAAGGTGAAGTGAGCGAGATAAGCGGTGACCGGTGGAAAGGAAAAGGTGTTATTCCTTGGATGTCAAATTCTGGTACAGCTCTAAGCATCCATTGTCATTTGTGTGTTTTAGGCAGTCCCCTTGTATTATGCCGAAACCCCTCGCCGACTGGCCCACAGACCCGGCTTGCCATGCTCGTGAGCCCTCTGGAAGTGTTATGGGACTCTGCGACAAAGCCTTTACCTTTTCCATGTGAAGGTGCTTTCAGGGTAGCCTTGGGCAATGGCCGAGCAGTTGTGGTGAGTTGGGGAGGGAGGGGGGGGAGGAGCGAGGGTCTGCTCAAGTTTCGGCAGTGCTGCATCACCTTGTCTCCTCTTAACCCAGGTATACCCTGTGGCAATGGCATTGGCCTCGGAGTCCAGCCCGAGGACCCCAGCCTTCTTAGGAGACGGTGAGCGGCAGAATTGACGGGTTTTAGCCGTGGTGCCACTAAGTTCGTGCAGTGATGTTTCTTTGGTTTTCTTTTTTGTAGCTGACTAAGAGAGGACAGCCCAGCGATGGCAGGAGCTTCCCAGACGGCGAGGGGGTCTTCTTTCGTACCCAGGCGGATTCGCATCTCCAGATGTCTGAGAGATAACTTGATGGCTGTGACCCAGAGAGGGGATGAAAGTGGGGTGCTGAGTTGGGACTTGCTGGGAGGGATTTTTGAGTCAGCTATGGAGATTGCAATACTGAAGAAGGGCCCCCTTAGGCCCCATAAGGAAAGTCTCACTTTTGATTACAATGCTGATGTGTGCAGAGCAGAGGACTCCCAGTGCATGTCATGTCACTTGTCTATTGTGCGTTCTCTGTCCTTTGGGCATCTCATGTCTCATGCCTTCTGCCTTAGCCCTTCGATGTGCTTGCAGTCGTTCTCGCCAGGAGTTTTCTCTCCTCGTTTATCATCTGCTGTGTCACAGGTGCCTGCATGGGTTTGGCCCAGAGCTGCTCTGCCCTGCTGCATAGCCTGGCCTATAGGTGTAATAGGACAGGGCCTGGGGACTTGAAATTTGTAATGTAGGGTGTAGTTTGGCCTCTAGATGATATTCCTAGATTGACACAAGATGGCTGGAGCTGTTAAGTTCTCATGCAGCCCTTTGACTTTTGTCATCACTTTCTTGCAGATGCAGACAGATTTAATCTGTGGCAGAGCACCCCATATCGGGTGAGGGGGTTCCTGCAGGAAGGTCAGTCGCTGTTTGTGTTTGCAGGGCAAGTGTAAATGGTGGCTATGTTACAGCATTGTTCTTTGTCTCTGTTTTTAGGAGGTAAAGCCGGATAGCAGCAGTCAAGGTGAAGTAAGCGAGGTAAGCAGTGACCAGTGGAAAGAAGAAGTTGTTATTCCTTGGGTGCCGAGTTCTGGTACAGCTCTAAGCATCCATTGTCATTTGTGTTTTAGGCAGTCTGCTTTTATTCTCTGAACCAACTGGCCGACAGTCCCGGCTCACCGCCCTCATGAGCCTTCCAGAAGTGTTATGTGTCTCTATGATGATGTCTTCACCTTTTCCATTCGAAGGTCCTTTTTGTGCAGTCTTCGGCAACGGCCGAGGAGTTGCGGCGAGTCGGGGAGGGAGGGAGGCGGAGCGAGGGTCCACTCAAGTTTCAGCAATGCCACTTCACCTTGTCTCCTTTTAATCTAGGTATACCCTGCGACGACAGTGTCAGCCTCGGAGCAAGACCAAAGCGTGCAGCCTGAGGACCTGGGCCTTCTTAGGAGACAGTGAGTAGCGGAATTGTTTGGTTTTGGTCTGCGTGCCACTAAGTTCGTGCACTGATGTTTGTTTGGTTTCCTTCATTTTAGCCCACTAGGAGACAACAGCCCGGCGATGGCACGAGCTTCTTGTATGGCAAGGTGGCCTTCTTTTGCACCCGAGGCAGATTCACGTCCCCAGACATCCTAGAGATAAGTCGAGGCCTGCGATCCACAGCGGGGGTGAAAGCGGGGTGTCAAGTTGAGATTTTGGAGTCAGCTTTGGAGGTGGGGATACCCAAGAAGGTGCCCCTTAGGCCCCATAAAGTGAAAGTCCGGCTTTTGATCACAATGCCGAGGTGCGCAGGGCAGAGCAATCCCGGTGCGTGTTGTCACCTGTCTATTGTTATGTTCTGTGTCTTTTGGGCGTCTTGCATCTCGTGTCGTCTGCCTTAGCCCTTCGATGTGCTTGCGGTTGTTCTTTTCGCAGAGGGTTTCTGTCCTTGTCATGTCTCCTCATTTGTCATCTCCTGTGTCACGGGTGCCTGCATGGGTTTGGCCCGGAGCTGCTCTGCCCTGCTGCATAGTCTGGCACGTAGGTGTAATAGGACAAGGCCTGGGGACTTGAAATTTGTAATGTAGGTTGTAGCTGGGCTCTAGATGATATTCCTAGATTCACATGAGATAGTTGGAGCCGTGAAATTCTCATGCAGCCCTTTGACTTTTGTTATCACTTTCTTTCAGATGCAGATGGATTAAATCCGTGGCAGAGCGCCCAATACCGGGTGAGGGGATTCCCGCAGGAAGGTCAGTCACTATTTGTCTGTGCTGGGCAAGCGTAAATGATGGCTATGTTATAGCACCGTTATCTGTCTTTATTTTTAGGAGATAAAGCCGGATAGCAGCAGTCAAGGTCAAGTGAGTGAGGTAAGTGGTGACCGGTGGAAGGAAAAAGTTGTTATTGCTCAGGTGCCGAGTGCTGGTACTCTAAGCAGCCATTGTCATTTGTATGTTTTAGGCAGTCCACTTGTATTATGCCAAATCCCCTCACCGACGGGCCGACAGAGCCAGCTCGCTGCCCTCGTGAGCCCTCCCAAAGTGTTATGGGACTCTGCAATGAAGCCTTTACATTTTCTGTTCAAGGTGTCTTGCGGGTGACCTTTGGCAATGGCGGAGGAGTTGTGGCGAGTTGGGGAGGGAGGCAGGAGGAGCGAGGGTCCCCTCAAGTTCAAGCAATTCCACAGCACCTTGTCTCTCCTTAACCCGGGCATACTACGCAACGATGTTGTCGGCCTCAGAGCGTGGCCGAAGCGTGCCGCCAGAGGACCCTGGCCTTCTTAGGAGACAGTGAGTAGCGGAATTGTCAGGTTTTGGCTGACGTGCCACTAAGTTCATGTACTGATGTTTGGTTTTCTTTGTTGTAGCCGACTAGG
>NW_008238324.1:9586-11986 GCF_000691975.1 Corvus brachyrhynchos | reverse complement strand
CACATCGGAATTGCATCTCTGTTTAGAAGCATTGAGTCAGAGGTCTTTTATGGTCTTGTTCTGAGCTATATTCACAGCTGTGCACCGCAGTGATCCATTACAGAGGATTAGGACTTGTCAGAATGCAAAGAGTGGTAGAGGATTCTGACCGTACGATTCTCGGGCAGCCATCTTTGCTGTTCTCAGAATAAGCCCTTCTGTTAGCATCTTCTTCGAGCCTCGTCGGTCTCGCTGACATCATTTCGCTCCGCATTCTCTTGGTCCTTGCGGTCATTCCTCTTGCCGGAGTTTTCTCTCTTCATCGCATCTCCTCGTTTGTCATTTCCTGTGTCACAGGTGCCTGCGTGGGTTTGGCCCGGAGCTGCTCTGCCCTGCCATGTAGTCTGGTGTATAGGTGTAGTAGGACAAGTCCCAAGGCCTTGAAATCTGTAATGTAGGGTGTAGTTTGGCCTCTAGCCGGTATTCCTAGATTGACACAGGATGCCTGGAGCTGTTAAGTTATCATGCAGGACTCTGACTTTTGTCATCACTTTCTTTCAGATGCAGATGAAATCTGTGGCAGGGCCCCCCAGACCGGGTGAGGGGGTTCCCTCAAGAAGGTCAGTCACCGTTTGTGTTTGTGGGGCAACTGTAAATGGTGGCCATGTTACAGCATTGTTCTTTGTCTTTGCTTTCAGGAGGTAAAGCCAGATAGCAGCAGTCAAGGTCGATGGAGTGAGGTAAGCAGTGACAGAATGAGTTGTTATTGCTTGGTTATCAATTTCCGGTGCAGTTCTAAGCATCCATTGTCATTTGTGTGTTTTAGGCGGTCCGCTTGTATTACGCCGAAACCCCTTGCCGACCGGCCGACGGACACGCTTCGCCACCGTCGTGAGTGCTCTGGAAGTATTACGGGACTCTGCAATGAAGCCTTTACATTTTCTGTTCTGAGGTACCTTCCGGTACATCCATGGCCATGGAGTTGCGGTGAGTCGGGGAGGGAGGGAGGAGGAGGGAGGGTCCATTTGTTCTGAGGTCCCTTCCGGTACATCCATGGCCGAGGAGTTGTGATGAGTCGGGGAGGGAGGGAGGAGGAGGGAGGGTCCACTTAAGTTTCAGCAATGCCCCAACACCTTGTCTCCTCTTAACCCAGGCATACCCTGTGATGACGGCGTTGGCCTTGGAGCGTGGCTGAAGCATGCAGTCCAAGGACCCCGGCCTTCTTAGGAGATGGTGAGTAGTGGAATTGTCGGAGCTTTGGCCGACGTGCCACTAAGTTCCTGTAGTGATGTTTGGTTTTCTTTATTGTGGTTGACTAGGAGGTGACAGCCCGGTGACGACAGGAGCTTCCCAGAGGGTGAGCCAGCCTTCTGTTGTGCCTGAGGAGGATTCCCATCTCCAGATGTCTGAGAGATAAGTTGAGGGCTACAATCCACTGAGGGAATGAATGTGAGGTGTTGGGTCAGGGCTTGCCGGGAGGGATTTTTGAGTCAGCTTTGGAGGTGGGGATGTCCAGGAAGTGGCCCCTTAGGCCACATAAAGGGCAAGTCTCACTTTTGATCACAATGCTGAGGCAGGCAGAGCAGTCCCGGGGTGTGTCACTTTTCTATTGTATGTTCTGTGTCTTTTGGGCATCTTCTGTTGCAGGTCTTTTGCCTTAGCCCTTTGAGATGCTTATCGGAAACGCTGGGTTTAGCATCTCTGCTCGGTGCTCCTCGGCCCGGTGCCGATACCATCTATCCTTTGACGCGAGAGCTTGGAGGCGCATCAGAATTGCATCTCTCTTTAGAAGCATTGAGTCAGAGGTCTTTTATGGTCTTGTTCTGAGCTGTATTCACAGCTGCATGCCGCAATGATCCATTATAGCAGATTAGGACTTGTCAGAATGTGAAGAGTGGTAGAGGGTTCTGACCGTATGATTCTTGGGCATCTGTCTTTGCGGTTCTCAGAATAAGTCCTTCTTCTGCCAGGGTTCTTCAAGCCTCGTCGGCTCACTGTTGGTCTCGCCTAGATCGTCTCATTCCTCGTTTTCTCGGTCCTTGCGATCGTTCTTCTCGCCTAGGGTTTTCTCTTCATCGCATCCCCTCCTTTGTCCTTGCCTGTGTCACAGGTGTCTGCATGAATTTGGCCCGGAGCTGCTCTGCCCTGCTGCATGGTCTGGCATATGGGTGTATTAGGACAAGGCCTGGGGACTTGTAATTTGTGATGTAGGCTGCAGTTTGGCCTCTAGATGGTATTCCTAGATTGACACAAGATGGCTGGAGCTGTTAAGTTCTCATGCAGCCCTTTGACTTTTGTCATCGCTTTCTTTCAGATGTGGAGGGATTAAATCCGTGGCAGAGCGCCTGATACCGGGTGAGGGGGTTCCCACTGGAAGGTCGGTCACCATTTGTGTTTGTGGGGCAAGTGCAAATGGTGGCT
>NW_008238324.1:8909-9472 GCF_000691975.1 Corvus brachyrhynchos | reverse complement strand
GGTGCAGCTCTAAGCATCTGTTGTTTTTTGTGCATTTTAGGAGGTCCACCTGCAAGATGTCCTGGTCTGGGATGCTGGCAGCCAGGTGGGTGCAAGCTTAAGGTATAGGTGCAGTGTACTTTAATTGGAGGGGGGAGGTTGTGATTTCAGAGTCTTTCAGGTTTTTTTTTGCTTTGTTTCTTTGCAGGTGCTGCTGCTGCCTTGGACATGCCAAGAAATAGAGACAATCAGGTGAGTTGGCCTTTAAGTGGGGCAAGTAATAGGTGAGTTGTATGTGGCGGTGTGCTAAGCATACTTGACAGGTATTTTCTGGGCTGCCTCTGGAATTGGATGAAGATTTGAGGTGAGCCGGGGTACCGGTGCGGAGGACCCCTGGGGATTAATATTCTTGAGGGCCATAGTGACGTTTTCCGTTTTGTTGTCTTAGGTACCGTGAGCAGCTGCGGAGCCAAAGTTTGGAAGTGGCAGGTAAGTGATGAGCCTCGGCCCTTAGGAGGGAGGGAGGCCTTGCGGAAGGGGTCGCTTTTGGGACGTCTCATTGCGGTCTGAATTTTTTTTTTGCA
>NW_008238324.1:7615-8741 GCF_000691975.1 Corvus brachyrhynchos | reverse complement strand
ATTTGAAGTTAGCTTAGAGGAGAGGGCCGTAGCGGGATAGGCCCCTTGGAAATAAGGGAGAGGGTTTCTCCTCAGCATCGCCTGACCTTTTGCCGGGCAGGACGGTTCCGACCCGTCTCCGTGTTCTCACGAGCTTCACATCATCGGCCTTCTCTGAGTCTCTATGTCATCGCGGATCTTTTTGCCTGAGGAGCTCGCCTTTGGGTCCAGAGCGATCGCCCTGGTCCCCTAGCAGTTGTTGCCTTCTTCTCTAGGCCTACTGAGCTTCTTGAGCATCCTCTTAACAGCTTTGGTACTAACTTCTTGTAAGGACTTATGTTTCACCATCATGTGCTATTGCCATAGCGCTTTCTTTCTGTGTCTGTGTTCTGTAGGTTGTGTCTATGTTCTGTAGTGTCCATTGTCCTCTGTGTCACGGGGCTTTGTTGCATGTCAGTGATTTTTTTTTTTGCATTGTTCTGGGCTGTATTGCCTGTACTCTACTTGCCTACTTGCCCGGATGGGGCTTATTCTGGCATCTTTACCTTTTTACTTCTTGAGAGCGGAGGAAGTACGCAAGATGTTCTCATCCATCTTCCTTCTCAGTTTTGGTCCTGGCTTCTTTTCACATACCATTCCCTTGGACTTCTATAGGGAGCGTATCGGACCCTCCCTCCGTGACCGCAGCATTTCAGTAGGTTCCATCCCCTCTAAGCGTATCGCGCTCGAGAACTAATCTTCCGGAGACTCGTCTCGAGCCCTCGCGTCATCTTATTTTAATTCGGGGTGCTGCCCGTCCGCGCGCCGCTTAGGGTCGGAGCCGCCCTGCCCCGGCACGTAGAGTCACAGTTAGGTAGAACAGTCATAAAACTTAAGGGTTCATCTATTTTCTATGGGGTTTTGGGCAGAAAATTTATGGGCCTGGTGTGGGGATAACTCCTAGCCACGGGCCACTCTCTGACCGCTTCACATTTTCTTGTAGGTCCCGAGGCAGCTTTGGATCTCCACGGTCACCAATGCTACCGATTTTCCCAGAATCTACGGCTCGACGTCAAGGAGCAGCAGCCAGGGAAGATGTACCAAAGTATCTTCATTGGTGGAGTGTTTTGATGAATGGCTGGAGTGCGGGTGTGCACTCAAGGGCGTG
>NW_008238324.1:0-3035 GCF_000691975.1 Corvus brachyrhynchos | reverse complement strand
GAATGGCTGCAGTCAGTGTGTAAGCTGAAGAGCGTGTAACTGTCTGTAGCTGTGTGTGAGAGGTTGTGTCTGCCTATGTGTTTGTGTCTGCCTGTGAGAGTGTGTGTGTGGAATGGTTCTAACCTTGTGTGTTTGGTTTTTGCCTTTCAGGTTTTTCAACACATTTTTAAATTTAGAATAAAAAAACCCCAGCTGGGTTTTTTTTTCTTCCCCCCCCCAACTCGGTTTTTTTTTTCCTCGGTCCCGACCAGTCTGTGAGGTGATGTTCATCACCAAGGTTTGGGTGCGGACCGTGCCGGGGCCGGGGTTTTGTCAGGCAGGACGATTTGGAGGGTCTGGGGAACCCTGTTCCCGAGGGGCCAGGATGAGGAGAGTGGTTGAGATGACGGTGGGATTGTGGGGAAGCTGAAAGAGGGGTGTGTGTGGGGGGGGGTGTGTGTGTGTGTGTGGAATGGTTCTAACCTTGTGTGTTTGGTTTTTGCCTTTCAGGTTTTTCAACACACTTTAAATTTAGAATAAAAAAAACCCCAGCTGGGTTTTTTTTTTTCCTTGGTCCCAGCCAGTCTGCGAGGGGATATTCATCGCCAAGGTTTGGGTGCGGACCGTGCAGGGGCCGGGGTTTTGTCAGGCAGGACAATTTGGAGGCTCCCGGGAACCCTGTTCCCGAGGGGCCAGGGTGAACTTCCTACCTTTGTTCATTTCTACCTTTTTAACTTTCTACCTTTGTTTGGTTCTGACTCTCTACCTTTCTATTTTTCTACCTTTGTTGCTTTCTACCTTTCCAACTTCCTACCTTTGTTCATTTCTACCTTTTTAACTTTCTACCTTTGTTTGGTTCTGACTCTCTACCTTTCTATTTTTCTACCTTTGTTGCTTTCTACCTTTCCAACTTCCTACCTTTGTTCATTTCTACCTTTTTAACTTTCTACCTTTGTTTGGTTCTGACTCTCTACCTTTCTATTTTTCTACCTTTGTTGCTTTCTACCTTTCCAACTTCCTACCTTTGTTCATTTCTACCTTTTTAACTTTCTACCTTTGTTTGGTTCTGACTCTCTACCTTTCTATTTTTCTACCTTTGTTGCTTTCTACCTTTCCAACTTCCTACCTTTGTTCATTTCTACCTTTTTAACTTTCTACCTTTGTTTGGTTCTGACTCTCTACCTTTCTATTTTTCTACCTTTGTTGCTTTCTACCTTTCCAACTTCCTACCTTTGTTCATTTCTACCTTTTTAACTTTCTACCTTTGTTTGGTTCTGACTCTCTACCTTTCTATTTTTCTACCTTTGTTGCTTTCTACCTTTCCAACTTCCTACCTTTGTTCATTTCTACCTTTTTAACTTTCTACCTTTGTTTGGTTCTGACTCTCTACCTTTCTATTTTTCTACCTTTGTTGCTTTCTACCTTTCCAACTTCCTACCTTTGTTCATTTCTACCTTTTTAACTTTCTACCTTTGTTTGGTTCTGACTCTCTACCTTTCTATTTTTCTACCTTTGTTGCTTTCTACCTTTCCAACTTCCTACCTTTGTTCATTTCTACCTTTTTAACTTTCTACCTTTGTTTGGTTCTGACTCTCTACCTTTCTATTTTTCTACCTTTGTTGCTTTCTACCTTTCCAACTTCCTACCTTTGTTCATTTCTACCTTTTTAACTTTCTACCTTTGTTTGGTTCTGACTCTCTACCTTTCTATTTTTCTACCTTTGTTGCTTTCTACCTTTCCAACTTCCTACCTTTGTTCATTTCTACCTTTTTAACTTTCTACCTTTGTTTGGTTCTGACTCTCTACCTTTCTATTTTTCTACCTTTGTTGCTTTCTACCTTTCCAACTTCCTACCTTTGTTCATTTCTACCTTTTTAACTTTCTACCTTTGTTTGGTTCTGACTCTCTACCTTTCTATTTTTCTACCTTTGTTGCTTTCTACCTTTCCAACTTCCTACCTTTGTTCATTTCTACCTTTTTAACTTTCTACCTTTGTTTGGTTCTGACTCTCTACCTTTCTATTTTTCTACCTTTGTTGCTTTCTACCTTTCCAACTTCCTACCTTTGTTCATTTCTACCTTTTTAACTTTCTACCTTTGTTTGGTTCTGACTCTCTACCTTTCTATTTTTCTACCTTTGTTGCTTTCTACCTTTCCAACTTCCTACCTTTGTTCATTTCTACCTTTTTAACTTTCTACCTTTGTTTGGTTCTGACTCTCTACCTTTCTATTTTTCTACCTTTGTTGCTTTCTACCTTTCCAACTTCCTACCTTTGTTCATTTCTACCTTTTTAACTTTCTACCTTTGTTTGGTTCTGACTCTCTACCTTTCTATTTTTCTACCTTTGTTGCTTTCTACCTTTCCAACTTCCTACCTTTGTTCATTTCTACCTTTTTAACTTTCTACCTTTGTTTGGTTCTGACTCTCTACCTTTCTATTTTTCTACCTTTGTTGCTTTCTACCTTTCCAACTTCCTACCTTTGTTCATTTCTACCTTTTTAACTTTCTACCTTTGTTTGGTTCTGACTCTCTACCTTTCTATTTTTCTACCTTTGTTGCTTTCTACCTTTCTAAATTTCTAACTTGACATGTTTGTTTGTTTCTACCATTTGAACTTTCTGTCTTTCCATCTTTCTTCATTTCTAACTTTCTTCATTTCTACGTTTCTACCTTTCTACATTCGTTCATTTCTACCATTCTGACCTTCTGCCTTTCTACCTTTTTCGTTTCTACTTTTATGACTTTGTACCACCTAAGTTTTCTCTCTTTTTACCTTTGTTCATTTTTACCTTTGTTTGTTTCTAACTTTCTACATCTCTGACTTTCTCTCTTTGTTTCTACTTTTCTGACTTTCTACGTCTAACTCTCTACTTTTGCTTTTTTCTACCTTTCTACATTCCTACCATTTTTGTTGCTACCTTTCTAACTTTCTACCTTTGTTTGTTTCTAACTTTCTAGATTTGTCCCCTTCTGCCTTTGCTTGTAACTTTGAAATTTTATACCTTTGTTTTTCTCCCCATTTGTACCTTTCTAACTTTGTTTGTTTCTAACACTCT
>NW_008238323.1:1006354-1009180 GCF_000691975.1 Corvus brachyrhynchos | reverse complement strand
ACTCCAGTCACAGGACTCATCCCACCAGGTTTCCTTTAAGTTACTGATATCAAATCTCTAGGACTGAGTCAAAGCTTTGAGCTCCTCTTGTTTGTTCCTCATGCTGCGTGCATTGGTGTAGAAACATTTCAGGAGTTGTGTTCTGTAGCCACCACCGCATGGAGCAGATGGAGGTAGCCCATGAGTGTTTGTTTCCTCAAGTTTTGACATGCCATCCCACTGATCATCACTGGCGAGCCTGGTATTTTCCTTTTCCCCCTTTCAAGCCAGTTTAAAGCTCTGTCAATGAGCCCCACTAGCTCCTGTGCTAGAGCTCTTTTTCCCCTCTGAGAAAGGTGTAACCCATCAGGTGTCAGTAGAACAGGTGTTAAATCATTCCATGGTCAAAGAACCCAAAGTTTTTCTGATGACACCAACCTCAGAGCCACATGTCAATCTTTTGGATCTGCCTATTCCTATCAATACTATTTTTTCTTACCAGAAGGATTGAGGAAATCACTACCTGTGCTCCATATCCCCCTATAGATTGTCCTGGGACCGTGAAGTATCTTCTGAGTGTCCTCAGTCTTTTATTTGTTATTGTGAACAACCAATAATGACTAGTAATCAGAGGGCCTCACTGGACTGGAGAGTTTCAGTAATGTCCCTTATTCAGAATGACAGTTTTTTGATAAAATATGACAAAAGTGATCTTGGATCTCCAACATGGTTGTTTGTATACAAGTGATGAAAATGTTTACATTGTTGTGAAGTGTTTCACTTGTTCCTATCTGAAGGGATTGCAGGAAGATTTTGTATTAAAAATGGGTCTTCAGCTGTTCTTTGTGAGGATGAAAAATGCATGTTACAGCAGTTTCTTTAGTTATGACTCTACTCAACAAAGTGAGTTGTGTCAATAGTAAGTAATTTTGTTTAATGCACTAATCCCTTTTAGCATTGCAATACTTCTCTTGTATGGTTGATACTGGTAGTAGTTGTGGTGAAAAGCATTCTTTATTGTATCAGAATATTTTCTTAACTTTTATCACCTGGAAATATCTAAGGTAGGATTCTGGACTTGAAATTTCAGGGCATTAGATGATTGAGACAAAAGGATTTTAAGTCAGCTCAAGTTTACAGCCTATGCTAATTTTACTAGAATCATTCTAAGGTAACTGTCAATTACTTAGCTCTCATTTCTCCCTGAGGATAAGCTCACAAGTGATATAATAAAGCTTTGTGGCTACAAAGCAGTTTATGCTGTCAGTTTGCATTATGACTGGTTTCAGTGCCATCATGGCTATTTTTTGTAAAAACTAATGCTGTAGAGACAGTTACTTTTTAAGGGGAAAAAAAACTCCAACTAAAACCAACCTAGCTGGTAAAGTGCTTCATTATAATAAAACTCATTTGTGGATACAGTATGCTGCTAGCAAGAATTTCTCTTGCTTCTTTCCAGTCCCGTGAGATATTTTTCTCTCTCAGGGAAGATATTTTCAGAGTTCTATAAGCTGTGAATACCTGCAACCTTGCAAAGCTTTGTTTATGTACAGTAGAAAAATATTTTGACAATGGATGTTTTAGGATTTTTGCCAATCACCCCCAAGGGGTGGCTGATCCTTTGACCAATTAGACTATGAAGAAAAAAGTTTATAAAAGAGTTGTAAAATAACTAAAAAAAGGAATCTTGCTGCACAATGCCTGCCTGTTGGATCTCTCTTCTCCTCCCTACCGCTGCGGAACACTGTGATACTCATTCTGTCGTAGAAGAGCAGTACTAAAAAATGTATTGCCCACCACCGTAATCTTACTTAACATGAAATATTTATTTTCAGATTAAACTGGGGCATAGATCAGAAGCTAAAGATGGTGAGTTTTAAAACAAATTCGTGCTCTAGAAGCTGTGCTTTGTTTTCTCTGGTTTTGTAAATTGATACATTAATTTCCTGTAACATACCTTGGCTGAGAAAATTGAACTCAATGCCCGCTGCAAGGCTTAGTAGAGGTTTGCTTCACAAACTTCAGGGACAGCCAAAAGCAGCATAGATACCTGCATGCATGGTATATATCTAAATATAAATATATAACGTCTCAATTTTAATGGAACTCAAACATGAATATAGCATAGAATAATAGTAATAATAATAATAATAATAACAGCACTGAGTTTAGAATACCTTTTTATATCAATACATCTCTGTGCCTTAAATATTTAAGACAAGCAAGAGTATTTTTGTCCATTTTCAGATGTTTCCTTTGTTCTGTTTTTGTGATGTATGCTGAGGCAAAAGTTGATAAAAAAAAGATCAAAACTTCTGTCTCTGTGTAAGTTTTTTTAATGTTCAGCACTGTAGAGCATGTGCTCTGATGAGCCACATGCCTCTAGGCATGGATATGGCAAATTGAAACCGAGTAATCTTGGTCTTCTCTTATAGCCTGTGGGGCGCAGCAGAATTTTGTGTGCAGGCTGCTGTCCTTCAGGAATCCTGCATCAGGTTACCAGCTTTCCAATGAAGAGTGTTTGCTATCAACTCTCCAGTTCCTTTCTTTTAAAGAGAAGCTGATCACTCATCCCAGAGTGTCACAGTTGAGCTGACTGCCTGAGAGTCGTGATCCACATGGCCTTCAGTGGCCTGATGTCCCTTATGGACAGTCATTACTTTCGGCCTCTACAGTGTCTAGCTGTAGATGAAAGATGTTATTAAAAATAATGATCATGTCTCCTTTCCCTGTGTTATCTCATAACATGGCATGCTTTTTTGTTTTCATCTAAGGCTGTGCCCACTCAAAAGCAGCCATTGTTAATTTGATTCCAAAACAGATAATTTAAACAGGCAAAGCAGGAAT
>NW_008238323.1:986264-1006278 GCF_000691975.1 Corvus brachyrhynchos | reverse complement strand
TTGTGAGTTCATTTGCATCTGCAGCTTCTGTATGATATACCACAGGAGCAGTTGCTTACCAGTCAGTTTTCATACAAGCCACACACTAGCATTTTTGAAGGAGGAACTGGTACCCTGCAGGAATCATGGTTTGATATAGTGCCATCAGGGTGACTGCTGAAGGGCATCATTTGCTTTCTGTTGGCTCTTGATTTTTTCTCTATAAAATCTGCTTGTGAAAAGATTCAAGCAAGAAGGAGCAGGTTTTGGTCACTCTCTCTTTTATGCCTTACGTATGCTACAGCATGAATACAGAAAAACATGTGCCTTGCATTTTTAGATAGTACTATGTTAAAAAGAAAAGAGATTTATTCATGATGTTTGACAGAATGCCTCCCTCTGGAAGTGAGGCATGTTGAGGAACTGATGTTTGCAAGATGAAACTTTTCTTAAAAAATAAAGCAAGCTTTCCAATACCCTGAAAAAGGTGGGGGGTTTTTTGGGGGGGGTTTTTTTTGCTAGGCCTTCCCTTTTTTCCAAAATACAGACACGTTGCTTCATAACTAAACCTTATTGCTGTGGTGTAAAATAGACTTGCTGTGGAAGAAAGCGTATGACCACTTTTATTCTGCAGTAATTTACTTAGTTATGGTAATATACTTGTTATTTAATAAGTTGTTGAGTGTTAAGAGTGCAATTTGTAGTAGTAAATAGTCTGTGAGTAGCAGAATGACAGGTTTATTTGGAGCTTAATTCGGAGTTTTTAGTTTTGTTCTTTCATCTTCATTTCTTCTTTCCATCAATGTAGGAATCAACAGGACAGCCCTCAGGGAGATAAAACTGTTACAGGAGCTAAGCCATCCAAATATTATTGGTGTAAGTAAAATAAATGCTAGCTCTAGAATCAGTCTTCAAATACTTTCAGTAGTTCAACAATTGTTATGGCAAAATGCCTATTTCAATAACAAAGGCAAGTATTTTTTTTAATCCTTTTAGTTTTTAGCCTTGGGCTACGTAGATATTAATGGTGCGAAGAATTGTGAAAATTTAGGTTACTTGGTTTTGCATCTCTGATAGAAATGCAAATGAACACAGTGCTGAATTTACCTGATTGTTTGCTTCATATGGAATTGGTGACAGTCAAAAAGCAGGCTTTTTAAGCAGTGGTAAAGGGGAAGTCATGTGGCTTGTTAGATTTTAGCACACAGATACGATGTTTAAAATCTCAGTTGGAAGGAGTAAAACCTGCATCTTTTCAGCTTCAGTTGCACATTGGTAGACTTACACCTACAGATACCCAGCTGGAGCTGAAGACATTTTGAAGTTAGCTCATAGTGATAGTTAGAAAGTCTGTCAAATATGATCGAGCAGACCAAATACGAGTTTTCCATATACTTCTCAAAGTGGAAACATTGTTCTCTTCTGAGTTGTGAACTTGCATTCAAAGTGGCTGCTTTAGCTGTTGAGGTTAGAGGATATGCAGAGAAGGCCAACTGAAATGGCAAAGGGGTGGAGAATATTCTTTATGAAAAAGTGAGGAATTCATCACTCTGGAGAGGGATAGGCTGGGAATGGGGAGGTCTACAAAACCAAAGTGATAGGTGGTGTCCATGCAGAACTGGTATTTCCAAACCCCACTGTACTAGAAATAAGAGATGTGTTTAAAACCTACTGGCAGCAGGAGTGCAACCTGTACTGCTTCACTCAGTGTGTAATGAATTTCTAGGATGTGTTGCCATGGGCAATGTAGAAGCAAATTGCATCAACAGTTCAAAGAAGAATTAGGCAAATTTATGATCAGGAAGCAAATACACAGACCTGAATCCATGGGCAAACTTAAACTGGTCTCAATAAAGGGTAGGAGTTCTGTAGAACAGCAAAGTTTTGAAGATAGGGTGTGCATTACATTATCTGTTGTAGTTAACATGATAAAGTTAATTCTTTCTCTTTTTTCCTATCTCCAGGAGGGAAGAGTGATCATGTAAAATGTTATTTCCATACTTAATGGGGATTTTTTTCTGGTTTGGAAATTGAGTTAAGAAACTAAACTGAGTAAGAATTTTTGTGTTACAAGTCAAAAAACTTAAACCAGTTCTCAATAAGCTGAAAATCCACATGCAGACTACAATGGTGTTGAATTTCAGAAAACTGGAAGAATCAGAGCATACTTAATCATAATGTATATTGTTTTGCAGCTTATTGATGCATTTGGACACAAGTCCAACATTAGTTTGGTGTTTGATTTTATGGAAACAGATCTAGAGGTAAGATTTTTAAAGACTTTTTAAATTTCAGTATCTTAAGATGGTTTGTGAAAGTGCTGCTTTAACAGGCTTATATTTGCCCATATTAGAAAGGTGGCTTTTATTATGTCAGTTGATGAAGATCGTGTCTTAAAAGTAGCTTGAGTAGTTTCAGTTTTTATGAGTTCTTATTTAATTCCTTTACTTTTAAATACTTGTCAGCATGATCTTACAGAAACAAATTGTGTTTACTGTGTTAGTTTTCTGGAACTCCAGTCAGAGTGTAGAACCTCTGTCACAGATCATTGCTTCTGGAAGGGAATTGATAAGCATAATATCAGACATGTTCAGGTAAGTGTGACACTAAAATATACCAAGAGATGAGCTGGTAGAAAATCACATGCACTTAAAACATTTTTTCAAATGTAGCAATGCTAGGTAATTGCAAATCAGTACCTTACAGATACAAGCTTGCTGAAATTTAAATGAATGCAAGACTTGAGAAGGTTAGGTCAGATTTTTGCTATTGAAAGTAATAAGTAGACTTTTGGAGGATTCATTCTGTTTACACAGTAGCTATGCAGCGTTTAGAGATGAAGAAGATTGGTGTTAAAAGAAAAATAAAATAATCTTGTACTACTGATGCTGTGGTCTTTGATGATGTGCAGTCTTTAAACTGTATTGTGGTATCACTCAGGCTGCCACTGAGACTGCTGCCTGTTGTGATTAATCATATGCTGCATACGTGAAATTTGTGTTGTCTTACCTCTTCTGTAACTCAAACAACTTATGAAAGGCTACTACTGAACAGGACAGTAGTATTAACAAACAAGCTTTGGGGTGTTCGCATAGAATTTTAATGTTAAAAATCAAAGAATGTAGAAAACTTAAATAGATTTTTTAAAATACAGTGAAGTGGCCATAACTTCTGGTCTTTTTGGAAACAGAAGAGGAAACCATTGTATTTACAAAGATGAGTTGCTTAGGTTGCAAAGAGAAAGGAATAAGTGGAAGCATAATTTCAGGTTTACTGACACATTTATCATTTGTATGTGTACATCTTTGTCTTGGAAGTTTGGGTATCAACATGGAACTGAGATTAAATACTAAACTTCTGTTTCCCACACATTTTTTCATTGGCAGGTTATGCAAAGTTCATATAATCTATCTGGATGCCCCATTTCAATTTCTGGTCTCCAGAGCAGGCCTATTTTTCTGAAAAAAGGGTGAAATGGTAGAGAATATGTGACTGTTAATTTGTACTTTGCTGAAATGACTATTGAGCAGAAAGAGTGGAAATAAGTTTGTCTTGTGTGCCAAGTTTTGCCATCACTTTAACACTTTCCAGGTTATTATAAAGGATACGAGTATTGTGTTGACACAGTCTCACATCAAGGCATATATGCTGATGACACTTCAAGGATTAGAATATTTGCATCAGCATTGGATTCTACACAGGGTAAGCATGTACTAAATTGACAGCCTTCATCCTGCAACAAAAATCACATTGGCTAGAATTAGAGTCTTAAGTCTAATGAAGGTAGTTTTGGAGTTCAGACATTCTCGTTCCATAGGCATTCATATTTAGTGTTTTGGAAAGATAATAGCAGTACCAGAAATGTTAAGAATTACTGATGTGGTTATGACTTCGATACTTACATAAAAGGTTCTCCAGTTAGATATGACGGTAATTATCACTATTAACTGGGTCTGACTGGGTTGGATTGGACTTTTTTCACAGCAGCTGGGCTCTTGAGGCTTTCTCCTTTGTATCAGGCAGTGTCAAGGCTTTCTCTTTTTCCCACTCTGCCCTTGCCCTGATGCATAGGCTTGAGATAGGCAAGAATTAATTAAGGACGAGACACGGCTGAGGCAGATGACCCAAGTTGTCCAGAGGAATACTGCATGCCCTGTAATGCCTTGCTCAGCAGTAAAAACTGGGGTAGAGGAAAAAAGGGGAATTTTGGTTTCCAAGGTGGCTGTTGTTTGCAGACCACGTATTGTACTCCTTTTGGGAGGTGGTGAAGGATTTCCATTGCCTTGCTTGTTTGCTTGGATTTTTTCTTCTTTCCTTCACCTGTTATACTGCCTTTATATTGCTCCTAGAATTTTCTTTTGATCTTCTCTTCCCTATACCGCTGAAGGTGGCATGTGGGATGAGAATAGAATGAGCAAATGACTGTGTGGATACTTTTCTGTTGGCCAGAGGTCAACCCACAAGATGTTGCTACTGTATTGAACTGTGTGACTTCTGTGATTTCTGCAGTTATTTGAAGTATTGGCCAGGTCTTTTTGTTATTCAGTTGTCGCCTATGCAGATAACATAAATGCTGTACCTGCAGGAAAGGTAAAACCTATCAAATGCCTTTTTTAAACTCTACTACATAAATGTGTTAATATTTAAATGAGTCTGTCCCACTATGATTTTCATATATGATGGAATACTTAATTCCTGGGGGGTTTAAATTTTTTTGCTCACAATGTAGGTTTTAGGATAGAATCAAATCTTTCATTTTACAATACTGTTATGATGTGTCTGCCAGGAGATTCATTATATGTCTGTTTTTATCAATCCTGACAAATGCCGTAATTTGTTTTCTATACTGACAGGATCTTAAACCAAATAACTTGTTGCTAGATGAAAATGGAGTTTTAAAATTGGCTGACTTTGGCTTGGCAAAATCTTTTGGAAGCCCAAATAGAGTTTATACACACCAGGTAGTAACAAGGTAAGACATTCTATTTTGTTTCTTACACAGAGATTGTTTAATTGTTTTATAGGTGTTTCTTGAAATATGTCATGTCAAATCAACATATTCAGAGTGGCATCTATCTCATGTGATGTGGTAAGAGCTACATTAAAAAAAAAACCACAGGGAAGCATTGTTTAACAAAGTCTCCATAAGAACTGCTAGAATATGCATCTGTGGAGTTTGTTCTGGTATCTATCAAAATTATACTATTTGAAATGTGTGTAAATAGTATGTATCTACTTACAAGCCTGGATTTTGGAGCAAGACAGCTGCTATTTTCTGATAATCACGAGACCTAGAACCATTTTTGGAGCTAGCCACATTACCTATTTTGAGACAAACAGTTGAACCAATTAACTTATTTATAAATGTTTTATATGGCATGCTTATATATATAAGGAGCTGCAAAATGTGCAATGTGTTGCTTTCTGACTGCTGTAATGCTAAAACTATTCAGGCAAAGCTGGTTTAAGACCTTTATTCAAAAGACAGAAATTCTACAGTAGTTTCAAATGCAGTGTCATTTCATTAAACTTGATTGTTCTTAGGCAGTGTAAGTAGTTGTTTCAAAACAACAAGGCTCATTTTGCATAAAAGTAGTCTCTGTACTTAGGTCTGTTGATATGGAGATTCTTGGAAAATGGGAGGAATTCTGTATTGCTGTGATTCATTCAACATAAAATTTTAAGAAAATTTCAGTTTACCTGCATGTTAAAAACTTTCTTCCTTGCATGTCTGCAGTTCAGTACTTGTAATCAGGTCAGTTGAAACTGTAGTTAATCTGTGGTTGTAGGTGACCCTATGGTGAGGTGTGACAAATTTGTTCATTCTTTTTTAAACAAAACAATTTGCAGAATACAGGTTTTCATTGTCTGAAAAATATATAGGCAGAAGTAATACCCTTTTTTTTTTTAGCTTTTGCATTGCTACAATACATAGCACTTGATATGAGCAAAGCCAGGTGATTCTTCCAAAATGTGTTTTCTTTTCAGGTGGTACCGAGCCCCAGAACTATTGTTTGGGGCTAGAATGTATGGTGTTGGTGTTGATATGTGGGCTGTTGGTTGTATTTTAGCTGAATTGCTCCTCAGAGTAAGTATTGAAATGTAAGCATTTTGTATTTGCCCTTCCGTGCATGATGGCTTTTTATGTGGGTTTCTTCTTTCCTGCTAACAGCACCAGGTTAGCAGGCTAGAAGACAAGCTAGAAGAAACTTTCCAAAAGCTTGTTAGCTGTAATGAAAGTGGTTTTTTGGAATAGACTGAGGTTTCAAGAACATCAGAAGCACTGGCAGTCTTTAAAAACAGCTGGGTAAAATAGTTGAAACAAACTGTCACAGTCTTGCCTTGGAAGAAGCCAAGTAGGTAATGCTAGCAGTCCACAGACATCTATTTTGGTCCATTATCCTTCTAGAAATGTAATATCACAGATGCCGTACATGGGCTGTCCCTTATACTCTGTCCCTCAATTATAATCACCGGTACCTTAATTGTGGGTTTATTTGTAGTGAATGAAAGAGTAATGTTTTTCTAAACTGCAATTGGTTGACAATACTGGAATGAAGCTGAGGGTTAAATATCAGGATAATCCTATGGCACTCCTGAGTGTGGTACACAGATGTAATGGTACTTGAATATTTTCCATGGAAGTAGAATGTTTATCATACAGCTCTTTGGAGAAGACATGAAAGTGTGAGGGGACCAGTGGAGGGCTGGGGCACAGACACAGCTGAAGGCATGAAGTAGCCTGCAGCATAATTTATCTTCCATGATTAAGTAGCTTCTGCTTGGTTTCTGCACCTTACTTAGAATGTTTTTGTGGCCATATCATAACCAGACTGGAGAGCTTTCTGTGTGAAAACACCTTGAAAGAAACCTTTCGCCTTCATTGGTCACACCAAATAGGTGTGCTGGTTCAATTTGATTGGCAATTCAGACATAGAAATGTACAGTGGCTCTTTAAGCAGCCCTGGTGATGTGTACATAAATATGCATTAGACCTGCTAAAGTTGAATACATTTAAGCAAAGTTAAAAAGCAAATAACTCTTGAATTCAGTTGATTCTTTGGTTTGTCACAAAACAGAAAGTGTATTATGGTTCGGTTTTTATCACTGTGATATTTTGAAATGTGTGTGTCCTTTTTCAGGACAAGGCAACTTTTGGGAGCTTTTAATGAAAGCAGTGTGTATTCAAGGGGCTTTTGTGGTGCTGAAATGAAGTTTGCTGTCTACTAGGAATATTCATTGTGGTGTTTCTGTCCTAATTAATACAACAGTTCCTCTAATTCTTCATAAATTTGCTTTGGTCACCAAGTGTCTTTTTACTTGCATTGTGTGCCTGATATGCTAGCTACAAGTTGGATGGCAGATATCCCCTTTTCAGTCTTCTTCTTTGCTTAAATGAGATGTGACACTGATCAGACAGTTTTCTGTCGTAGTGGGTCTCTACTCTCCCTCACGCTTTCATTTCATTTCATTTCATAAGGCTAACTTCTGCAATCCAGAGAACAGGTGGTGAAAAGATCGCCATGACCAACTGACTTTAAGCTGACAACTGAGATATAAAATATTTTCTGTTTAGTTATTTTACATTAATGTGGTTGTGGTGTAATCTTCTGTTTCAGCTGTCTGCTGTCAAGTCAGTGATATCAAGCCTGGGTTCAGGAAACCTTCAGAATCTATTTGGGCATGACTAGAATGCCTCAAATATCCAGTGTACCTTTTTGTGAGGAGATGGTATACAGAGGGCTTTTGCCTTGCAGTTGTGAGGTATCACTCAAAGCTTCTTTCTAAAATTGAAGTTCAGAAGTTAATTCAATCAAATGCCGTGTCCTTCTCCCAGGTTCCTTTTTTGCCTGGAGACTCTGATCTTGACCAGCTGACAAGGATATTTGAAACACTGGGCACTCCTACAGAAGAACAGTGGCCTGTGAGTCTTTTTGTTTAACAGACTGACATTGCATTTACTTGCTACTCTCTATTTTAGCTCTTGAAATTAAATGGTTATACCAGAATACTTGGGTAGATTTACAGAAGGCAGTTGCATCTCATGAAGCAGCTGAGATTTGTTGTTTCTCTTGGCAAACCACTGGTCAATGGCAACAGTAACAGCACTTGATTTCTTTCTGTGTGCACCGTTTCCTATGGCTACTGGTGTGAGATTATTGTTGCTGGTTAATGTTTTTGAGATACTTATTTAATTAGCGTGCTTTAACCTAGAAGGCTTTAATCACTTGCAGAAGTAGGAACCATTTGTGGGGACCTAAGTTGGACTGGGTAAATTACAGTTTGGGGATAGTGAGAAACGCAGACCAACAGCTTTAAGGATAAACAATGTACCTCAACAATGGTCCTGTAACAAATACAAATTAGTAGTACAGTTATCTGAGATGACAGCAAATTGGGTAATACCAGGCCAAACTTATTGTCGGGCCACGCAATGACCTACCTAACCATGGTTATTAAACAGACTGATTGGAAGTGGGACATAATGTCTGATGAGCAACTTGTACCAGCTGACAGGCACATGGAGTCCTGAATTCCCTGATCATGCTGTTGTGTTTTGTTGTTGAGTTGTGGAAGCACTTGCTGGACTTGTTCACGTCTGCTCCCTCTCCGTGCAGCTTTTCCTTAGTGTAAATGGTCCTGGAATGCTATGGTATGTGATGACAAAATGGATCTGTAGCCAAATGGAGAAATGCTGTGTGAGGCACTGCTAGCCCCACACAATTCTGATATTGCTCCAGGATTCTAAATAAAACACATGAAAGTTTTTGCAATGACGTTTCTGCTTCCTTTGGAGAGGAAGATTTAAGATACAGGTGGGGAAAAGAGAGAATAGGACATTGGCTAACACAACTAAGATGATGCATTCCCAAGTTCATTTCCAAACACATACATTTTAATAATTGAAATCTTTACTATCAAGATGATAACTGATTAAACACATTTTTGACCTAGTGTTAGTATTTTCTTTTACTTGGACAAACTTGCAGTGTGACAACTAGGGGTTTAAATACTTAAAACATTACTAAAGTATTATGTTTGGGTAATTGTTACAATTATCTGTGTAATTTTTATGCTAGAATGTGAACACAGTGGTATTGATTTCATACCTACTGAACAAAAGAGTATGCAGTTAATCTTTTGTTTAACTTCTTGGTGCATGTTTTCCTTCCCTCCTCCCATTGCCCAAATAAAGTTTCAGTTGTGCATTTAAAATCAAAATGCACACGATATTCAGCTAACTTTTATTAATGTAGAGAAAGTGAAGACTGACTCTTCTGTGAATCTTTTCCCTCCCACCACGTCAGTTCATTAAAGGAAGTTGTATTTCATTTGTCTGACCCAGTCTAAAATTCTTTCATGCTTCCTTTAGCCGTTTTTCTTTTTGAACTGGTCACAACTAAAGCAGGGGAAGGACAGATCATTTGGAAAGGGAAAGTGTGAAACAACTGTAACAGTTATTAAAAAAAAAAAGCTTTTATGACCTACTATCCCTACATTTATTTTATTTCAGTGACCAAGTATTAGCAAGGTGTTTTGAAAGATGAATTGCTTCTGCTGAAAGACAGCCATATGAGGTTCCCTTTCTGTGAAAAGCTGAACTCCTTCTAAGGAAAAAACAGACATTTCATTTTTGGTCTTTGTAGGGGATGACAAGTCTTCCAGATTATGTCACATTTAAGCCTTTCCCTGGAATGCCACTTCAACATATCTTCAGTGCAGCTGGTGATGATCTGCTCAATCTTCTTCAAGGCTTATTCACTTTTAATCCTAACACTAGAGTTACAGCTACTCAGGTATAGTACATTTGGGTTATCTCCTAATGTCCATTAACCTACTGTTAATATCACATAAATGTGTTTTGAAGCCAGTAAGCCAAGTTTGAAATGAAACATCACATTAATTACTAGAAACATAATCCCAGTGTTCTATAGAGAGAACTTGTGGGAAACACAAAAGGTGGAAAAGCTCTTAGGTGTGAGACAAAAGCAGGTTTCAGAAATAAAGCAAAAGAATTTAGGAATCAGCTCTGGCTGCAAAAACTTGAAGATAGAAGAAGATACAATTATATAGCAAGCAAGGACATTAAAACAATGATTAGAGTTTCTAGGTTTGGCTGGGATAAGTTTTGAAGTTGCAAAAAATATGCTTAGCAAGATAGATAAGTTTAAGCCTAATAATGGAATATTGTGCATTATTATATAAGGCATAACAAGCAAGTATTGTGTACAACAGCTGTATGTGCGTTACTGAAGATTGGTTAAAACAGTTGTCTGTAAATTTTAGAAGCATGCTATTGGTTAAAAAGCTTTTAAGAATGCTGTGTAACAAGGAAGTCTTTGGCTGCCTGTGATGACGTGAGCCTTGTACCATCTCTTCTGTCTCAACTTTGTACATGAGACTGATGCCAGAATAAAATAATAAAAAAGGCTCCTGGAATGTCTGTCCAGGCTCCCCATCTCATTTGCTCACCGAAAACTCCAACAAGAACTCTTAAAGGCATGGGTAATGCTAACTGATCATCTCCATTCCCAGTGTAAAGTGAAGGTAGACAACTAAAAGTGTATGAGCCATGACCTTCCAACAGTCATATTTGACATGCTAAATTCAGTCACCTAAAACTTGAAGGTTAAGTTTTAACATAGCTTATCTTATTCCCTGGGTTTGAAAGGTTTTCCTCCTTACTTCATCCAGTCTCTTCTTCAATATCATTTAAACTTTTATGGTGCTTTTTAAACATAAAATTCTGTGGTGATTTAAACCATCATTCTTATCTAATTATCCTTTTCCATTATACTTTCAATTTCACTACTCCCTGATGAGGAGAAATGAAGGACTTAGAAGAAAAATCTTGCAGAATATTCTGGTTCAGAGTACTGATTTCTGTGATGAGGAATATATACCAGTTGGCAGTTTGAAAACTGTATTTCTGATACTTCACACTGATAAGGAAGCATGCAAGAAACAGCTGTCCCCTTAGGTCCAGGACTCCCTCGTTGCTGGTTGGACACAGCGGATCTGAATCCAGAGATTAGTGCATGTGTTATGTATCTTTTTACTAGAAGATTTTTTCAGAGCACATTCAGGCTGTTTTGGCCACCATCTTTAAGAACATTCAGTGTAAGTTTCCAGGTAATTAGTTCTGCTATGCTTGGGACACCACTGTAGTAGTTCATATGAATGAAGTAATTTTTAGGTCATATTGTAGGATAGTGACTTGAATGTACGTTACTTTTCTAGTGTAAACTTTTCATTGACAATGCCGCAGTTTAAGACAGGAAACAGCTTGTGCTAAGTGTGTTGGTTTGATTTATAGCTGACGTTGAATATCATGTAACTGGCATTAGCAGGAGTATGATTACCTAAGAGACAGCCATTTTTTGTTAACCACACTTCATGGTTCCTAAAATTTAAAGTAAGGTATGTAATTCCACTACATGAAACCAACCTTGCTGTGGCTAGTGTTTGTCTTCTGCTCTAATGAAAGTGATGTCTTCCTCACAGTTTAGAGTAGAAACAGCACAGTTAAAGAAATATGGGGGAAAGACCCATCTTAAAAGCTTACAAAACAGCTGGTGTCCAGATCCTAAATGTGATCAAGACTTCAGATATATTCCTTTAATTTTTCTTTATTCCTACTTTCTTCTTTATCCTCATCTCATCTATTCAGAATGTAAGCTTTTCATAGCTAGAAGCTGCTTACACAAGACTTTTTCAAAATAATCTAGTTTTGTCAGGATGTCTGAGCACTAGTTAAAAATAAGAGTACACAATTATCCCTTGCTTTACAGGTCCAGGTGGGGTGGACAGTAATTGAGAACACAATCTCTATTTGCCCCAAGGCCACCCTGTAGTACAAAAGTTTTCAAGTAGTTTTTAAGTCCCAATTGCAAGTGCTTTGTTTCTCTGTAACCTCTTTATAAATGTTGTTTTGGCACTTCATATTAATTACTTGGTTCTTTTTCTTCCATTATCATTAAGGCATTGAAACAGAAGTATTTTAGTAACCGACCAGGACCTACTCCAGGAAATCAGCTGCCAAGACCCAACTGTCCTGCAGAAGCTGCAAAGGAGCAACAAAATGCACTTTTAAATTTAAAAAGGAAAAGAATAGAAGGAATAGATCAAGGTAACTTCCTAATATGTCACCAGTTTTAAATAGGAGCTATGTGCTCAGAGAGAATGGAATGCTTCCAGTGTTTCAGAAGAAAAACTCTCTGAATGAACTAATTCCTTGGGTACTGGCTGATGCCCTTTGGTTTGGGGTCAGAATTACTTAGTTCTGTGTTCTAACAGAATTAGCACAAAACAGGCTCTTCTGTGATGCTTAGGAGTCTATTTGAAGAAATACCCTATTCCATTAATATCTGTAATGGAGAGTGGTACTGCCCAGTAAATTATAGGCTGTTATGATGAACCTTTTTTTTTCCTGAGACATCTTACTCAGGTGGAAGTAATTTAACTTCACACCACTTAAAAAAAAGAGAGTCTGAAACATAGTGTGATACTCTGTAAAATGATAGGCTGGAGAGTGTAGATCAGATTCAGAAGAGAGATTTCTGCTCACTCTCTCTTAAGGTAAGGAAGTTAACTGTTAAGAACACTCTGGATAAGGAACATTAAGCGCACTTCTGTGACCCACCTCCAGTCTCCTCCAAGCAGTATCATGTATTTCATATCTTTGTGGAAAGAAAAGTGCTCAGGACTCAAGACCTATATCTGACATTAAATTACTAAGGCCTTCTATTAGGGGGGCAAATACTGATTCTTAAACTCAGAGTTGGTCTTCTGAAATATGCTAGATATAAGCTGTCAGGTTAGCATCAGCCTTTTGTTATTGCCAGTATGAGACAGTTTTAATATGAGTGACTTTTTTTTTTTGAATGGAGCTACTTCGATTAAAGTGTATTTCGTCTTGAGTTCAGAGGACAGCTACCTTATTAGGGTTTAACTTACTTTTTAGGCACTTTGAATTGTTGTTTCTAAGTCTTTGTCAAATTAGAAGTAAAATACATTAGGTTCACTACCTTAAGATTTCAATCTCAAAAAAAAATGCAATCAGCTGACTACTTGCACACTGTTTTCTGACCCCAGTACTATGGGTCACCTGACATGTGGGAACTTGGCAAGTTACGATAGTGTAGGCAATTAATTTAAGCATTTTAGTTCCTTTTCCTAAGATCATATGAGGGTTTGTGTTTAGTGTTTTGGAGTATATGCCCTAAAATGTGCCTGTTAACTAAAGGACAGGAAAAAGAGAGAAATGCTTCCTTGATTTCTGTGACTTAATGATTTGAATTTGTGCTTTTGACAATGAGCAGAGTTTCCAGAGCTGTAGCAAGCTAGAACAATAATTGCTTTAACATCTGTCCAAAAGTCTTATCCTCAACAAGAAGAGATCATGCTTTGGCTATAAATGAGGCATTAAGGAAGTCAGCATTACTTTTTGAGACCTTTGAGCATTGGTATAAAAAGCAATATCATTTCTACCAGGAAGTGGAGACATGATGTATTTTCTAATGTGGATTTTCCATAATGTTCTGTTACTACCTTAGCTGGGCTGACAGAGCCAGAAGGTTTCAAAGGTAGTTCCTCTAGTGCCAACAAATGTTAAAGGAGAGAGCCAGTGATAGAGCTAGCAAATCTGCTGCCCTGGATTTCATTTGCTATTCTTACATGGCATTACCATCTAAATTTAAAATTTGAATAGTGGTTTGGAAGAATAATCCTCCAAGTCTTGGTTTAAATAAAATTTGAAGGACAGCATGTTTTTATTGCTATAGCAGGTGGAATGTGCAAATGTAATTTCAAAGAAAAATAAGTTGCATTTCCTGAAATTCTTAGAGTGGCCTGTGCTTGCATCCTGCAGAGAACATTTCTTTCCTCTAGCCCTGTTGAGGCAGCACTCCAGAACTTGGCAGAATAGACTGCATGCTTGCCGATGGGTATCCTCCTCTAAAATATTGGCATCAGGAGCTGACTGCTAGGATAAAGATTTATACCATCCCCATGTGTGCTGCTTTTCCACAAGAACAAGCCCCTGTAGGCTGTGGGGCATATTCACCAAATTTAAATACTTCTCAGAAAACAGCCTCTATTCTCAGGGGAAAACTATCACTAGATGGATGACTGCCTGTGAAAAGTATTAAGCATGCATGCTTTATATCTACTGCTACCACTTCTTTCTGATCAGTGAGGTTTGTGGAGACTCTGATTCTGTGATGACATCACTGCCCGTCTCTTCCCTGGCACTTAACCAAAAGTAGCGCTGCTTCCCCAGAACACCTATTTCTAGTCCTATTAATATGCATTCTTACAGAGCTGTAGGTACACAAAACAGGGATTATAAAGGATGGTGCACTAAATTTTTTCCTGTGTTAATTCAGCATAAGGAACCTATCTAATATCAAAACTATTGGTTTGGGAAAAAGCCAAAAACATTCTATTAATACCTAAGATTAAGAATTTGTCCTGGATTTGACAGCATGTAAGAAAAATCCTTAAGAGTGTGTGTGTGTGTGGTGGGACAGGGTTAAGCCTTAGAACAGCTTGCTCTTCTTAGGTTTCAAAGTAGAATTAAGTGGTTAGTTTTTCATATCAGCAGTTGGCTAGTTAGCTTTTTATATGAACAAAGAAAAATATTTACATGTATCCTAAATGTGGTTAATACTTAATTACAGAATTTGTTACTTTTGGAATACACATACTGATTCAAGTGAGCTTTGATTCTGGCAGTCTTTCAGAGATCTTGTTAGAAAATGTCATCATGTACTGCCACTGTCGTAAACAGCATTTAGAAGCCAAGAGTAGATGTATCTTGAGAATGGTATCAAACTTTGGGAGGGGGCTGGACTTTATACTTTGCTAACAATGTGATTTACACTTTTCAGGATTACCAAAAAAACTGATTTTTTGATTGCTGTGGATGATGGATGAAAATGAGGGAAAATGCCCTGAGTGCCAGCCATTGATAAAACGTTTTGATAGTTGCTGAATGGTTATTTTTTCATATTTACGTATTTAAAATATGAATTTATAATTTCCTTACTGAAACTAAAGTTTCATTAACCCTTCTTTTTACAATAAAAACTGTATTGAGAAAAAAAGAAGATTCCTTTATCTGGTTTACTGTCTTGTTCCTTTGAGTCATGCTCTGAGGCAATAACTGTCAAAACTGCTCGCAGGCTACAGGTGTACACAGACTAATTTTGCAGAACCTCTGTGCTG
This sequence comes from Corvus brachyrhynchos, assembly GCF_000691975.1. NCBI lineage: Eukaryota > Metazoa > Chordata > Aves > Passeriformes > Corvidae > Corvus > Corvus brachyrhynchos. Next base: position 991,071 of record NW_008238323.1, on the reverse strand, counting down.
AATCACATGCTATCCTGTACAGATGTATATCCTAGGGGGGAAAGCTACAAATAACACTTTCTTCTCACATGCAGCTTAGATAAATGTATGACTGTCTTCCAGAGCTATAATAAAAATGTATTCCTGTAAGGAAAGGGTAGGATGGTTTTTGTTCCAGTTAGTAGGCTCAAGTATTAACAAATGAGTTTGCATATGCTCTCTCAGCAGTCATACATTAAGACTTCTCCAAAGACACATCCACTGCCTTGAAAACAATATGATGTGCAGATTGAATATGAATTGTTTGGAGGGCTTTTTTTCGTATTCCAGTCTTCCAGGAGAAGTTACCTGAGAATATAGAAATGCTGTTTCCTTCACAGCCTTGAAGATTGCAGTAAGAGACAGAGGAGGGAGATCCAGCTGGGGAAACTATACTGTACTAGTCCTCCTGTCAGCCTGCCTCTGTTGAACAATCCATAGTGCAGACACTGGACTCAGCTTTGCCTGAATTCCAGCATGCAAAAGTAGCAAAGTTTCTGCTGGGTAATTGAACTTCTGCAGTGGAGAGAACCAAGCCTACATATGCTGTTGCTGCATGTTAACTGTGTGCCCACTGCTGTTGTGCAGTGGATCTCAGGGATACCTGCTGAGCTGTTGTCATCTTTCTGCCTCTGAACCACATTCAGGATTCTCTTTTCTACTTTTGTAGAAAAGCTTGCTGCTCCCAGCTCTCATGCTCCTGAAAGAGAAATAACCTCCTGCCAAGGTATTTCACTTCAGTAGCAAAAGGATTTGGGAAGTGCACAAGAGAGGCAAATCCTGGCATTCATCTCCACAAGGCTCCAAATCCTCAAGCCTCATGTACAGACAGCTCTGAAAGGTGTCTTTGAGCCAGTCCCACCAGTGTGGTGCATTGGACTCCATCAAAGCCAGCACAGACATCCCTGGGCAGCCTCTGGGATGGGCAGTTTATCATTTGTCCCTCTGTGAGCCTTTACCCAAGGTCCAGATGATGCCTCCTGGATCCCCCAGCCCAGCCCAATCCCGCGCCTGCTGCTCTGCTGTAGCCTTGCAGTTCCTAAGCTATCTATCACGGCACATTTATTCTGACACCCTGTGAGTGCGCAGGTTAGTGCTGCTCTGCCAGGCTCAGCGCAGGCTTCTAAATATATTAGTGAAGGGGAAAGATCTGGGATGGCTTCCAATTTTAACCAAGGTCACATTGGCGAGTGCTGGTGTGCAGCGCGAGGATACTATCCACAGCATCTTTCATTGAGCTGTGTTCCAGCTGCGTGCAGCATTCCTGTGCTGCAACAGAAGGAAATGGGAAAGCTTGGCAAGAGCAAGAAGCCTGGGAGATGACTAAAATTTTGTTGCGGGTATGTTGTGTACCTCAGGATCTCTGCACCTCTGGTTATTTTTCTACCAAAAAACCCCAAACACGAACCGTGTTGCTTACCTGCCTCAAATGGTAGACTCAGGTGTAATGTTTTTCAAAGAGCTCAGAGCTTTGGGGCCTTGGATTCATCCTAGCAGACAATTTTCCCATTAGGAGACAGCCAAATGCTCCAGGGAAACATACGTTGCTGGAAACGGCACCTGCATTCCAGATTTACCCAACTCTCTTGATGATGCATCCTAAGAAGAGCTCTCTTCCTAGCCACAAGAAAGGGCTGGGAAAGTTTAGGCAAGGCCAAGGACTGGAGGTGAGACACATCACAGAAGAAGGTTTGAAATCCCCCCTCTGGCAGCGGTGAGTCTGTGACTCTCCATGGGAAACGGAAGAGATCTGGACTTTTAATTGCAGCCCTGGACTGGAGGAGGAGACCCAGGAGGAGCAGAAAGAGTGAGGGATAAAGAAGGGTGCATAATTCGAGAGAGCAAGGAATGAGGCAGGAGGATCCAGCTGAGGGCACTGCTCAGCAAGGGCCAGTTTAGGAGCCTGGCAGAAAAGCATGAGAAGGTTTCACTCTTGTTGGCTTTTGGTGAGGTTCAGGAGCCCATTAAGGCTGGGGCAGCTTCCCCATTCCTGCAGTAGGACATGAAGAGCCCTATGCGCCCCCAAGAGTGAAGGGCAAAGTCTGGGGTAGAAAGGGACCGATTGCCATAAATTACCTGTCCATCTTTTCTAGGCTCAGTGACCAAGAGCTGTGCTGGGGTCTCGCTTAACCCTAATAAATGTGGGGTTGAGAAGGATGCTGGGAGCATCCTGGTGATGTGTTTTCCTATGATTATTCATCCATGGTGAAGCAGAAAATGGGGCAGGGGTCAAATTTATTTTCTTAAAGAAACTCCATCTTCTGCCTAACTCCCCCTCTAAAGCTATTAGATACATTTCGGGATGGTGAAGGGCTAGGAATCCCAAAGGTACCCTTATGCCTTAGATACAAATAAAGCACTAGGTAGAAAAGAAAGACCTTTTCAGTGTCCCAGCGAGGGGAAGGCTGTCAGGGGAGGTTCCTGAAATGTAGATAAGGCAGAGCAGTGTCATGGAGGCCCTTGGTCGCAGGAAGAGCATCGGGCAGGCTGTGGAAGATCCAGCTGTGCCACGCTAATCTGGTTCTCTGAGGCCACACTTAGTTACTAATGTGGTTTGTCAGGAGAGAGGGCGATGTTTTATCTACTTGCCTCTATTTTTAGCTGCCTTGGGTCAGCAAAACGACTCAGACAGTAGCACTGGGGGACCTGCATCTCCAGATCCAATTGTCCAGCTCTGAGCCATACCCTATGCAGATAGCAGCCTGAAATCAGTAATTCCTCCCTTCTTCCCAGCTCATCCTGCTCCCACTGGCCAGTGCTTCCACCTCCTCCTGATGGTCCCAGCTCGTGGCTGTGCTACACTGCCCCAGCCTGACAGTGTAGAGATCTCCAGACCTGGTGCCCCAGGTCTGCTCGTGGCACAGTCGTAGCCTTGTTCTGAGGTTTTCCATGGGAGCCGAGTTCCTGAGCCCCGGGATGGAAGGGCACACCCCTGATGGGCTGTCTTGCTCCTGCCCCCCTGCATTGGGATACCCAGGCAGAGGAGCACCCCTGCTCTGTGAAACCCACAGGCTTTCCTCTGTCACATGAAGAATTATTATTGTGCCACAAGTGCTGGGAGAGGTTGCAGAAGCTTTCTGTGGATTTGTCCCCAAGTCAGACTGTACCTGAAATGACTGCATGGCCTTTGAAGCAGCTGGTGTTCAGGAGCAGTGCCAAAACCCTGCTCCAGTACTGCTCTGGGTCTCCAGTTCTGGCTGTAGGGCAGGGGCCGTGGCAGGGATGTTGGTCTGCAGTTATCCTTCTGTTCCATCCCTGAACAGAAGTTGAAAAATCAATGTCACAAGGCGCAGTCAGACCAGGGCTGTGTGGATTCCCTGAACTGAAGCATAGTTTTGGTCTAGAAATCATCTAACTGTGTCTTGCAAAACTTCCAGGATTTCATGAGCTGGACTGGAACAGAAATGCCACAGGCAGCGCTGCCAACCCTGAGCATTCAAATGCCATGAGTCAGCCCCCCCTGCTCCTCCCTGACTCTTGCAAGTCTCTTTTCCTTTCAGGGTTTTTTTTTTTAACGGTGAGGTTAAACTTGGTTCTTATTTTCCAGGTTTCTCTGCTCCTCTTCTCCCCCACCTTTTGGGGAGGCTAGAAACTTAACTGTTTTGGGTGTAAGGAGGTTGTTTCTATAACGAAGAGGAAGTGCAATGCTCTAAGCCCCTGGAGCAGGGCCCTGAGTAACGTTGTTATGTGGCTTTATGATAAATTTGGGAGATTTGGCAGCGCTTCAGTCTGGCTCCTTGTTTAATTGCCTGCAGATCCTGCCTTGTCATTAACACAAGAGGTCAAGGTACTGGCAGGAGTTCTGTGATTTGTGGAGGCATACTTAGCTTATAAAAACACCTCTGTTTTTGCCTCCCGGCGAGCCTTCTTTGTTCATCCAGCTGTTACTGTTGTTCTCCCCCTCTCCCGAGCTCCTTCAGCAGACTCTTCCTTGCCTTTGTGAGGTGCCTTACGCAATGCCTGTGCTCAAGCACACTTTTGGCCAGCTACACACCCACTGCAGCAGCATCTGGGCGTTCAAAATGCTCATTAAACTTGGTATATTTTAATAACTGTGGTCCAGGAAATGTTTTCTTCCTCTAAGGAAATGAAGCAGAGAGGATGGCAAGAGAGCAGAGCCCAAGGAGCATCCAGCAGGATGTTCGAATAAAGAAGGAGCATCTACCAAGATGCAGCACATGTGCAACAAGCAGCACACAAGTCTACTGAATGATAGAAATATTTAGGTTGGAAAAGACCTTTAAAAGCATAGGGTACAACCATTTCCCTGCTGCCAAGACCAGCACTAAACCATGTTCCCGAGTGCCACTTCTACATGTGTCTGGTCTTTCTCAGTTCTCCCTGAAGATCAGGGTTTGAGTAGGCTGAGAATTTCCTCAAGACCAGGAGTTGCTCATTATGAATTGCTCTAAGCCCTGTATGACTCCTTTTGTCCACAAATACTCACTACTTTCTGAGAACACAACAGAAAGATGTTGCTCCAAAGGGACAGGACTTGGCTACGCAGCATCCAGCATTATTCTTTTTTTGTTATTTGATTATTGAAGGGCTGACTTGCATGGGCTGTTGTAGGGTATCCTAGTACTTAAAGGGAGGTGATAAAAAAATATGGAGAGAGAGTTTTTACATGGGAGGATAGTGATAGGCAAGTGGGAAAGGTTTTAAATCGAAAAAGGTGGTATTTAGATTAGATATTAGGAGGAAATTCTTGGCTGTGAGGCTGGTGAGGCCCTGGCACAGGGTGCCCAGAGCAGCTGTGGCTGCCCCTGGATCCCTGGCAGTGCCCAAG
>NW_008238323.1:984257-986091 GCF_000691975.1 Corvus brachyrhynchos | reverse complement strand
GGGTGTATGGATGGATGGATGGATGGATGGGTGGATGGATGGATGGATGGATGGATGGATGGATGGATGGATGGGTGGGTGGATGGATGGGTGGGTGGATGGATGGATGGATGCTTGCTGTTCACAGTCTCTGGCACCCCTGTGTGGCCACCTGCCCCACCACAGCCCAGGCAACCACCTCAGCCTTCCCCGGCAGCAGCTCCCTGGCGAGGAAAGACCGGGAAGCATTTCTGAGGGGAGGTTAAATCCCGGCTGTCGAGGCAGCAGGTCCCTGTGAAGAATGGCAGCCCTGTTATTCTCTGTGAAGGACCAGGAGTTCCTTATGGACCCGGACACCAGGAGACAAGAGAATCATAAAATCACTGAATCCCAGAATGGTTTGGCTGGAAGGTCCTTAAAGCCCATCCCATTCCACCCCCTGCAATGATCATGGACACCTTCCACTGTCCCAGGTTGCTCCAAGCCCCATCCAACCTGGCCTTGGACACTGCCAGGGATCCAGGGGCAGCCACAGCTGCTCTGGGTACCCTGTGCCAGGGCCTCCCCACCATCACACGGAACTATTTCTCCCCAAAGAAGAAGAGCTAAGGAAGGGACCGGGCTTCAGGTTTTCAGTGTTCCACTGGCTTCTGTGTTCCTACAGCTGGGGCAGGGAGCAGGAAAATAAGCATTTTGTTACTTTGATTGACTGCCATCAGTGGAGATACGAACTGTATTTACACAGAGAGCTTACAGCAATAGCTGTAACTGCACTAAAATAGCAGAAAGCTGCTGTGTACAGCTGTGGATGGTGTAGCAGTGATGCTGTTAGCTGGGCTTAATCCTCTTGTCCATCCTCCCAAATTACTTCCTTCGTAAATCAGCTGAAAAACCAAAAATAATGGAAAATACAGCTGCAGCGCAGCCAGGCCAGCACCAGGGAGCACAGCCAGGGCTGAGGGCCCCCCCCTTACCCAAAATCAGGAGGTTCCTGAGGCCTTCCAGTCCCTTTCCAGTCCTCCCCACCACCAGATCCCAGCAGGGAAGCAGGAGCCTGCTCCCACGGTGCCTGGCTTGGAGGCAGTGTGTTCCAGCCCCATGCCTTGAGCAACGGGGCCCTCCTTCCCCCCTCATTCATCCGGCCTCCACCTTATCCTGCTGTTTAACACAGTCCTCATGTTAAATCTGCTCACCAAGCTACTTCCCAACTTAATTTCCATTCCTAGGGAACTCTTGAAAGGTGGGTTTTCCCCAGCCCTATTGCCTAGCCGTCTTTGTGCCTCTTGGGGGAGTCAGAGAAGCACTTGGAGGGGTTGCAGAGGTGTCAGGGTTGGGAGCAGGACCCGGATTTCTGGCCTCTTGAAAAGCACTGACCAGAGGCGAGGGCGAATCCTGAAAACACTGGTCATGCTCAGGGAGCTTGTGGCACGTCCAGCTGCGCCGTGTGTGGGCACCAGGGCTCTGTGTGCAGGTGAGGGGCCCTGGAGCAGCCGTGCTCAGGGGGGTGATGAGCAAGAGCAAGAAGACCCTGGGCGGACTCTTCTCCAAATAGTGGAGAGCGTAGATAAGAGCCCCTGGGCACAGAGCAGCACTCAGGGCCTTGGCTCAGATGCATTGGGAGAAAAGATGACTCTGGGGGCTCAGTGTCACTCCAGTGCCACCAAATGCCATGCTCTGTGTGGCACCATGGCAATTGAGAGGGTGCTATGGCCCCTGAGAGGTTACTATGGCCATCATGGGGGCATCTTGGCCATCAAGAGGTCACTGTGGCCATTGAGGGTGCATCTGGGCCAAGCAGAGCAGCCTGTGCATCACCCACTGTAGGGTTCTGGGGTTCTGTGGTCCAGGCCGGGGC
>NW_008238323.1:982014-983788 GCF_000691975.1 Corvus brachyrhynchos | reverse complement strand
GGCCATACCATTGTTTTCTAGTTGTTCAGTAACTAAGACCTGGTATTTCAAAAGTGGCTTTCATTTCAATGTTGCCTGTAGTTTTCATGTTCCCAAAATCTTTTGTCAGGCAATCATATTTCCAAGGCTTTCCTGTTTCATCTTCCCCAACAACCCACCCCATCAGCACCCCTCAGATCACCAGCTTCATCAGTCAAGGGCAGATGCAAGGTCCTCATCCTAAAATCCAAGGTTCTCTTGCTTTGGGTTGCTGGATGGATGCCCAGGAACCCCGAGAGAGCCCTGACACAGAGCAGGGCTGGCCAGCTGCTCCAAGAGGCAGGTCAGCTCCACATGGACATAGCCCTGGACTATTTCCTGTGTGTGGAAGAACTTCCTAGTGTCCCACCAGACCTTGGCTTGCTGGCAGAGTCCTGCACACGGAAATTATTTGTAGTTTTCTGAAACAGGCTGCAGCCCCAGTTATATCTCACAGCACTTTCCCTGGTGCAAATGGTGTTCAGGGAAGTGGAACAGGTTTTGAGCTATGCCCACAAAGTCTGAGCAGAGAAAATACAGTGACATATGGGTATGGAGACAGCCCCTGGAGAGCAAAATACTCGTAACTTCCAGGGGAAGAATTAGACAGCATCCATGAGATGTTAAGGAGCAAGTTAAAACAAATTTTAAGGTATCTTCTTGCGAAGATGCAGCTATGGGACTTGCTGCTGCAGTGTGTCTCTGCCTTCTCCTCTCCAACCCTGGCTTCAGGAAGGCCCTGAGCTGTGTTCCCAGAAGAGGGGGTGGCTAGAGGAAAATGAGTTGGGAGCTGCATCCAGTGCACACCCATGGCTGCTGGAAGCTTGGTCACTTCTTCACGTGCTGTTCGTGGCGTTTGCCCAAGCAATCCCCATCCCTAAAGGATTCAGAGGTGATAGCTGTCCCTGTGGTGAGGGGCAGAGCCTGCTGTACCACCCTGAGCTCTGCAGCCAGGCTGACACCTGGTCTGCAATGGGTCTGACCACAGCAAGCCCTGGAGGGATCTCACAGGGATGCTTCAGCCTCAGGGTGACTTGGGCAGGGGAAACCACCCCCGAACTGCTCTCAGCAGCTCAGGACCCTGGCTGGGTGCTGAAATCTCAGTGGTGAACATCTCTGCAGTGGTGGGAACTGCCTCAGCATCTGGAATGCCCAGATACATCCAGCCTGCCATGTGTGGTAGCTGGGACTGGAGCAGGTGCAGTGGGATTTTCTGGTGATCTCCATCATCATCGGTGCATTTTCCCTGCTGGCCATTCCATTTCCCAAGCTTTTCCTCGAAGTAGGGCTACCTGTTAAAGCTCCAAGCAAGAAATCTTTAAATCTTCATCTGACACCCCTGCCAGGATAGTGTGGCACTGAGGTGGCAAAGGGACCCACTTGCTTGTCACAACTGTGGGTGACTGGGGGAAGGAGCATCCCCAGGGACAGCTGGGAACACACGTGCTGGGAGCACACATCCCCAGCACTCTCAGCATCCTTCCCACTCTCATCCCATTATCAGCAATCTGGATGAGGGGATCGAGGGCACCCTCAGTCAGTTTGTCGGTGACACCACGTTGGGTGGGTGTGTTGATCTGCTGGAGGGCAGGAAGGCTCTGCAGAAGGACCTGCACAGGCTGGATGTGTGGGCTGAGGCCAGTGGGATGAGGGCCAACAAGGCCAGGTGCTGGGTCCTGCTCTTGGGTCACATCAATCCCGTGGAACACTCGCAGCAGCCCATCGCTGACATTCCCAGCAGTGCTGCAGTCCCGGC
>NW_008238323.1:980912-981389 GCF_000691975.1 Corvus brachyrhynchos | reverse complement strand
TGGCAGTGAACAGGGACAGGAGGAGAGGGAACGGCCTCAGGCTGGGCCAGGGGAAGTCAAGGTTGGATATTGGGGAAAATTCCTCCATGGAAAGGTTTGTCCATCCCTGTCCCAGCTGCCCAGGGCAGTGGTGGAGTCCCCATCCCTGGAGGAATTTAAAAGCCATGTGGATGTGGTGCTTGGGGACATGGGTCAGTGGTGGCCTTGGCTGTGCTGGCGAGTGACTGGACTCAATGGTCTTGGAGGGCTTTTCCAACCTAAACAATTCCATGACTCTACGATCTTCCCATGGGATATTCCGTAACACTGGGAGGTCCCATCTGTGTCATCCCCATGGTGCTGTAGCGAAGGTTTGGGAGAGGCCTCTGTGGGTTGAGGAGGGAAGGGTTCCCTGTGTCATCTGGCTGGAGCTGGGAGCCGTGGGTGCGCAGGCAGGGGCTGCGGGGTACAGGAAGGGGCTGCGGGTGCAGGCAGGGG
>NW_008238323.1:965865-980335 GCF_000691975.1 Corvus brachyrhynchos | reverse complement strand
GGTACCGGGATGGGAATGCTGGGATGGGAACACAGGGACAGGGGTACCGGGATGGGGGAACCGGGATGGGAACGGTGGGACGGGAACACAGGGACAGGGGTACCGGGATGGGGGAACCGGGATGGGAACGGTGGGACGGGAACACAGGGACAGGGGTACCGGGATGGGGGTACCGGGATGGGAACGGTGGGATGGGAACACAGGGACAGGGGTACCGGGATGGGGGTACCGGGATGGGAATGCTGGGATGGGAACACAGGGACAGGGGTACCGGGATGGGGGAACCGGGATGGGAACGGTGGGACGGGAACACAGGGACAGGGGTACCGGGATGGGGGAACCGGGATGGGAACGGTGGGATGGGAACACAGGGACAGAGGTACCGGGATGGGAATGCTGGGATGGGAATACAGGGAGAGGGGTACCGGGATGGGAATGCTGGGATGGGAATACAGGGACAGGGGTACCGGGATGGGAAAACAGGAATGGGAATGGTGGGATGGGAATACAGGGACTGGGATACCGGGATGGGGGAACTGGGATGGGAATGGTGGGATGGGAATACAGGGACAGGGACACCGGGATGGGGGAACTGGGATGGGAATGCTGGGACAGGAATACAGGGACAGGGATACTGGGATGGGAATGGTGGGACGGGAATACAGGCACAGGGATACCGGGATGGGGAAACAGGGATGGGAATGCTGGGATGGGGATACAGGGACTGGGATACTGGGATGGGAGTGCCGGGACGGGGGAACAGGGATGAGGGAACAGGGATGGGGAACCAGGATGGGGATACTGAGATGGGTGTTTTGGGATGGGGGGTGTAAGGATGGGGGAACAGGGACCCGGTACAGGGATGAGGAAATGGGATAGGGGTATTGGAATGGGGATACTGGGATGGGAGAACCAGGAAGGGCATACAAGGATGGGGGAACTGGGATAGGAGTCCAGGGATGGGAGAACTGGGATGGGGAAACTGGGATGGGGGTATCAATATGGGGGAACTGGGATGGGGAACTGCAGTGGGAGTACTGGGATGATGGTATTGGGATGAGGGTACTGGGATGACGGTACTGGGCTGGGGGGACCAGTATGAGGTGAGTACCAGGATGAAGGAGTACCAGGATGGAGGGAGGTACTGGGATGCAAGTGCTCTGGGATGCAGGAACACTGGGATATGGTCTGAAATGGAGATACTGGGATGGGTGTGCTGAGATGGGAGTTCTGGAATGGGGTAAGTACTAGGATGAAGGAGCACCAAGACAGGGAAGGGGATTGGGATGCTAATGCACTGGGATGCAGGAACACTGGGATGGGGGGGATTACAGGGCACCAGGATGTGGAGCATCAGGATGGGGAGGCTGCTGGAATGCAGGAAAATGTGGGGAGCACTACGCTGGAGAAGCACCAGGCCCACTTGCAAGCGATCTATTGCAAAGGCTGCAGATGGAATAACTGGAGCAGGACACAGGGATGGGCTTTGTGGGGTGTGCTGTGGTGTCAGGGACCCAGCGGTGACCCTGTGGTGCCCAGCTGCCTTTGTGTGCTGTGAGGTACCAAAGGCTCTGCTCAGAGGGCAGCAAATACCAAATACACTGATTGAACAGCTGTTTCTTGTCTCTCATGGGTCCTGTCTCTCCACTCATGAGGGAGGCAGCTCTCCTCCTCTGCCCACCCATGCACAGAGCATTTGCCACAGCTGGGCTGGGTTTGCCCAGGAGAACCTGGAGGATGAAGGCTGTCCTGGATGGGGTATTTGTAGGGGGTGTGCTGAGAGTAAAGTCTAATTTTTAGGGAGCAATCATCTGTTTTGGCCCCTCACATGGATTGCAGCACTCCAGGCGCCCTTGGGGAGTAATTTGTTTGCCTCCAGCTGTTGTTTAATAGGTAATGGGTAAAATCCTCCCTTGGAGCTGTTGAGCCACTGTTAGAGCAGGAACTGACAGAATCAAAGAATCCCAGAATGGTTTGGGCTGGAAAAGAGCTCCAAAGAGCACCTAGTTCCACCCCCTGCCATGGGCAGGGACACCTTCCACTGTCCCAGGTTGCTCCAAGCCCCATCCAACCTGGCCTTGGGCAATGCCAGGGATCCAGGGGCAGCCCCAGCTGCTCTGGGCACCCTGGGCCAGGGCCTGCCCACCCTCACAGACAGCAACTCCTTCCCAAGATCCCATCCAGCCCTGCCCTCTGGCACTGGGAAGCCATTCCCTGGGTCCTGTCCCCAGTCCCTCTGCAGCTCTCCTGGAGCCCCTTTAGGCCCTGCCAGGGGCTCTGAGCTCTCCCTGGAGCCTTCTCTTGTGCAGCTGAACACCCCCAGCTGTCCCAGGCTGGCTGCAGAGCAGAGGGGCTCCAGCCTCGAGACTGAGTGGTTTGAGCCTGAGATCTGCCTGTTCTGAATTCCTGAAGGACAGACTCATTCAGGATCATTCAAAGACCATTCAGTTCAATGCTGTAGTTAATGGCAACCGCTTCTGATGGCGTTGGTTTGCTTGCAGGGTTTTTTTTCTTCTATCTAGAATGTGCGTCAAATATGATCTCATAGATATGTCAGTTTTACCTTTAATGGCATTTTTAGTCCCATCTTCTCATGGACAAACTCATGGAGAAGCAGGATTTTTCACTTAAAATAAAATATACTTTTTTTGCCACTCCAATCCCTATTCAGTTTTAAACACCTGAATACTGAACCTTGTTTATTTCTATTTTTCCCCCTTCCTGTTTTTCTATCTACCTAACTCACAGGCAGGGTAAACTTTAAACCTTGGGCTTTGGGCTTGATGTGACTGTAAAAGGTTTGGAACCAACTGTGCAAGAGTGCTTTTGTTAACACAGCCAGGGGGTCCAGGCTTGTGGCATGTGAAAGGATTCAGCTGACTAGGAGTATCTCAAATCCTAAAGCTTGATGAGGTCAAAGGGGCAGGGAGCTCCCTGGCAGGCAAACAACAGAGAAGGTTCACAGGCATCCAAATCCCCTCCCAGGTCTCCACAGGGAGAGGCTCCTTCTTGCCAAAGCAGGAGTTTGCTCCTTTCCACCAACTCTTGTGCTCAAAGGAGAGGTTGGGCATCTCCCAAGGAGGGTTCCTGCCCCACCCAAGGCTGCAGGTTGGAGTTGGGATGTACAGCAGAGACCTCTTCCCTCCCTCCTTCCAGGAAGGCCACATGGTGGAGGTGGGGGAAAACCAGGGGAGCTGCAATAGGTGAGAGTGGAGAGGGAAAATGAAGCTCAGTGTGGACTGAGTGTGACTTTCCAGTGTTTCCTTGGTTTATGCTGTGCCTAGACATCTGGTTTGGGCTTCTACAGTTTGATTTTGGTTTAGAAGCTGAGGTATTTCAGAGATCTCCCTAAGATCGCCCTCTCCAGTGGAGGTCCTGGAGGTCCTGTGTTATCCATGTACCCAGGGAAAGGCCTTAGAGTGTAAAAAAAACAAACATAAACATAGCATAAAACATCAGTGCTTGGGCAAATCACAGAGCCCTTTCTATTTGTGATGCTGGTGCCATTTTGGATACAAACCAGCCTCCCCAGGACTCGCACTGGAACAGCAAATGCCATTCTGCAGCACAGGAATGTTTGGGTTTGTGCTTAACCAAAGAGCAAGTCAATAAAGGGGCATTCCACCAGACTTAACTGTGACTGGGAGGAAAAGGTTTATACACAAGACAGACTAAAAAAACACGGGGTTTTGTTTCTTTTTTTTTTTTTTTTAACAAAATGAGATTTCTCTCCCCCAGTCTCCCATATCCATAAGAAAAATATCCTGATGTCCATTCTGCATGTGACTGCTGCCAGACAGAAGATGGGGATGGGAATTATGGGAACAACATCTGTATGGGAAAAGTGTTCCGGGCCGGAATATGGTACTGGAATATGGCAGGAATATGGCTGGAGATGCTGAGGGTTATGGTCTCTAAGAATCAGAGAATCCCAGAATGGTTTGGGTTGGAAGGGACCCTGAAGTTCACCTTGTTCCACCCCCTGCCATGGGCAGGGACACCTTCCACTGTCCCAGGCTGCTCCAAGCCCCATCCAACCTGGCCTTGGAATCTGCCAGGGATCCAGGGGCAGCCACAGCTGCTCTGGGCACCCTGTACCAGGGCCTCCCCACCCTCACAGAAAATAATTCCTGCCTGTATATTTTCTCTTATATTATGTGGATCCTTCCTTTATTTCTTCCTGCTATATTCCCATATATTACATGTATGTGGTGTACCAGCTCCTCTGCCTAAGAAAAGTGGTCTAACAAATTGTCTTTCAGCAGTATTGGTGGAGAAATGTGGCTCCAGCTTAGTTTTCTGAACACCCAGGTGAACACACCAGGAATGGTGTTTCTGCTGGGTGTCCTCGGGTCAGATGTTGAACAGGAATAACCTCTGTGAGCAAACACATCCAAGGCTGGAACAAGCTGAGTGCTGCAAGTGAGGGGAACAAGAGCAGCTCCTCTGAGTGCTTATTCAGGACCTGACTCAGGTGTCTCTGAGGCTTGGCTGCTGCCAGCAAAGGCTCAGATGTGGGAAAAGGGCTGGAAGAGGAGGCTACTGGTGTGTCAGGGTCACAGTACTGAGAACCTGTTCTGATCGATATCACAAGGATTCCTGGAATTTATTCTCTGTGTGACAAACTATGGCGCAAAACCTAGAAAGCCAAGAAAATATCAGCTGCTACAGCTGATGGCTCAGAGGCAGAAATGCAGCTCTGTTTGACTGTGCTTTATGTAAACTTTGCTGCCACGTTTCAGCTGCCATGAGCTGCGGCAGGAGCCCAGGCTGGTTTCAAAGGGTGATGCCTGCTTTGCTCAAGGCTGGGGCTGCCCTTGGATGGGGGGTGGGATGTGGTGCTGCTGGGGCAGGGGAGGCAGCCAGTTCCCTGCTCTTGTCTCAAACAGGTTGTGGTGTTAAGAGGAGTGGCAGGGATGGGGAAGGATGGGCTGTGGATCTCAAGGACATGCTTGACACAGAGTTAGTCCAACGGGAGCAGGGAGGAGCTCCTCAGTCTGGTGCTTGGTGGAGGTGTTGTTCTCCCAGTGACAGAAAGGGCTTCTGATGCTCTGAGGATTTTTATAGTCCCATTGTTATGGGGAGTAACACCAGAGAATCAGAGAATCTCAAAATGGTTTGGGTGGGAAGGACCTGTAAAGCTCATCCCATCCCACCCCCTGCCATGGGCAGGGACACCTTCCACTGTCCCAGGGTGCTCCAAGCCCCGTCCAGCCTGGCCTTGGGCACTGCCAGGGATCCAGGGGCAGCCACAGCTGCTCTGGGCACCCTGGGCCAGGGCCTGCCCACCCTCACAGGGAGCAGTTCCTTCCTGTACATTTTCCCTTATATTATGTGGGTCCTTCCTACATTTCTTCCTACTATATTCCCATACATTACATGGATGTGGTGTACCAGCTCTTCTGCCAAGCCCTTTGACCGACAGGAGTCAGGCAGCAAAAGGCAAAGACACAGAGAAACTACAATTTAATGCTGAAAATGGGGAACAGAAACCTCCTTATAAATGTTGGAAGTATCTTAGCTGCTTGTGCCTGTTATGTGTGTTATCCAGCCTTTGGGCTTGCAGCACTGTGAGGGGTCACAGAATTCCAGTCTGAAGACACCCCAAGGATCATGTGGTCTAAACTTTCTTAGCAAAAGAAACATTCATTCATACAATCCCAAATCTATTAAAACCCCAAACTCTTGTCTCTCCAGACAGAATCCCTGGAAGTGTCCAAGGCCAGGTCGGACAGGACGAGCAACCTGGTCTAGTGAAGGGTGCCCCTGCCCATGGCAGGGGATTGGACTAGAGGACCTTTAAGGTGCTTTCTAACCCGAACCGTTCTGGGATTCTGTGATTATTTTAATAGAATTTTTTTCACTTTTCTCATGTGTTTTCTCCCTACTCCCTTCAGTGGGACAGTACCCTGTGACAGCAGGATGGTCACAGCCCCGCCACAACCAGGGTTGCCACAAGGTTTGATGCTTCCCTTTGCATCCCGGCGTACTCAGATAATTTATCCAGGATTTCCGAGGTGATGTTTGCAGGTGGATCTTTTTTTTTGCAGGAACAGGCTTGCTGAGTCAAAGCCAGGAGGGACGGTCTGCTCTGAAGTCTTTTCTCCCACAGCCCACAGAGCCCCACCCTGTAATCCCCAAACAATGCCCACCGATTCACTAAAGCCCCAGCACACTGTTTTAGAAGCTTCTATTAAATGCACCCAAAAAGAAAAGAGAAACAACTTGATTAAAGACTCCAGATGATGAGGAATCCACCACAGCCCCAGGTCCCACACCCTTAATTTCCTTTGCTCTTAAATGCTTGCAACTAAATTTGTCTATCTTTCATGTCCTGCCATGCAGACCTGTATTTCTTGGTAATTCCTTGTTCCATTAAAATTGATGTGTCCTGGAGAGAACAAATAGAAGGTTTATTCAGGGCTGGTTTTGTAGCAGAGTTCATTCCCTTCTGAAGTCAAATCCATCTTAGGACAACACACCTTACTTGGGAGAGGGAACCAGGTTCTTTCGTTCTTTAAAACTGTAGAAAATAATTTCCCATCACCACGCCTTGCAAATACCGTGGATTTTCCCAGCTCCAGGACCTGGACAGATGATGGAACAAAGGTTTGAGTGTACTATCGCTCTAACTGTCTGCACTTCAGCCCCTGTGAACAAAGCCCAGCTGGGGAATATGGAATTATTATACAGAAATTAAACATTATCTGCTGGAAACTGTATTATCTGGAATCCAAAAGCAGGCCTTTCATGAAAAGCAGTTTCTCTCTGTGGAGCACACTTAATTGTGCTGCTAGTCCTTCTAATTAGTATAATTTAGAAATTGAGTCAAATTAGACATTTCAGCAGCAGACGAAGGGACACTGGAATATCTGCTGACTGAAGGGCTGTGCCTGTTCACTCCTGGTCTAGCTCCAAAGACCTGCTAACAATTATTCATAGGGGCAAAGCTAAGCAGAGATGAACTCAGCATCTTCCCAGGTTTTACTGTCACTTCTGAAACAAGGGAAAATTCCTCATTCAATGCAGGGAGGAAACCATCTCCTTGTGTCCTATCCCTGGGGAAAAGCAGTTGAGTCCTGCTACACAGGAAAGCCTGGGTGGTGTGGATCCATCCCTGCCCGGGGGTCCCAGCTGGGGTAGAGCACAGTCATACTGTAGTGACATATTAGAAATGCAAGTTTATTTTATGGAGAAAGCTCTGGGGAAAAAAAAGCCTGCCTTTTTTTTTTTTTTTTTTTTTTTTTTTTTAATATATATATAGCAGTTAGAGGATTCTGTAGGAAAAATCACGGAAAATATGAGAGCCATTAGCAAACTCGTGTGTAGCACTGAGGACAAGCCTTTTAGCAGGGCCTGTTGCAACAGGATGAGGGGTAAAGGTTTTAAACTAAAAGAGGATGGATTTAGATTAGATATAAAGATGTTTTTTACAATGAGGGTGGTGAGACCCTGGCACAGGTTGCCCAGAGAGGTGGCAGATGCCCCACCCCTGGAAACCTTCAAGGCCAGGCTCCCCCAGCCCCTCTGGTTCTTCAGTGCCCTGAGCTCCACACTCCAGCTCATGGGGGTGAAAAGTGTCAGTCAGAGCAAGGTGAAACGATCTCTCATTATTTCTGTCATTTCTGATGTCACACACTGAGCATTTTGAGGCAAGCAAACAGAAGTTTTGCTTTCAAGCAGCCAAATCTTTAAGCAAGGCCAGTGCTAGAGGGGATAACTTGTGTTGGGCAGGTCAGCTGGCACCTTCACGTTGTTGGTTATTTGGGCAGCTGCAAATTTCCATCTGATGTGTGCCTGCTACCCTGTGTGTAGATATGAGGGTATCAGCATGTCTCTATTTTGTCCCAGCATGGTTAATATAAACCTGCCCCGCACTGATTCCCAGAGGCCAGAACATGATAAAATACCTGCCATGTGCCTGACGTGCCTGTGGTTTGATATTGTTATCTCTTTTTTTCCTCCTATCAAAAGCAAGAGCGTGTCAAACCCCTTTTTTTTTTCTAACAGCTTTTGCAGCAAGGAGGGACTAAAAATATTTCCCTTTCCTCCCCAGTCACCTTACTGGGAAGGCAGTGGGGTCGGAGCTGGGGTGCCAGCCCTTGGCAGCTGCTGAGGAAAGGAGGGCAGGACTCCAGCAGGGTGTATTTTTACCAAAGCAACGCGATAAGAAGCAAAGCCCGCGTGAAGATAAGCTCGTTTATTTTATTAGCAGACAAAGGATAAATCCTGGTCTCTTGTCATTGCTCAGCCTGAGCTGCTGGCATGTGGAAACCACAAGTTTATGTGGTCAAGGACTATCATTTCACAGCACAGAGATGCCCAGTGGGGAAAAGAGGATGAGAGACTCGGGTGTTCTGAGGCATCACATCCCGCTGGTGGAAGGAGGGCTGTGAGTCCTTCTCCTTGGAGGAGCAGACTCTGAGCAACCCTGATGGTTTCTCCATGGCACGTAAAATATAAACTACTTGTCTGACAAAAATACACATTTTCCAAGCTCCCCCATGGCTGATGGGTGCTGGAGTGCTGTTTGCTGCCAATCCTTCCTTTTTGGTGGCTCTGCTGGTAGGGGGAGAGAGAATGTGGCCGGAAAGGGAGGATGTCCGTATCAGCAGGTGAGTCAGGGCCAGGGAAGGCTGCGTTAGAAGATGTGTGAGAGATAACAGGGTGCAGACAGGTGACTGCAGAGGATGTGGGCTCCCAGGAGCAGGAGAAGCTAGAACCTGGGCTGCTGCCATCAGCAGGTGTGTGGTGAAGGCCTCACTGATGTGCTCTTCCCCACCAGGTTCTGGATTAACCCAAGACCAGGCAAGGGAGCTGCCACAACCCCAAAGGAGATGAGGCACAAGGCTGTAGTGTTACAATCTGAGACACTTCTCGTTTTCCCGAAGAAGATTCTCTCCTAGGACATGTCCTAAGGACCACAAGCAGATGTTTAAAGAGTCCTTGCTGACCCGAGGCTGCTGTTATCCCTACAAACACAGTGTTGATGTTGAAAGCTGACTCTCAAGGTGCTTTACCAGCAGGGTAAGTAGTGCTGTACCCACTTCAGAGCAGGAAAGCTGAAGCTGAGAACTGAAGGCTTTCATCTGCCACCACCAGTAGCCTAGGTCATCCAAACCCAAGCCCATTGAGTCATCCTGCCTTCCCTCTCTCCAGCCAAGGGTTGGGCTACCAGCCCCGTGGCAGTACCAGCCCTGGCTCTGGCAGAGCCAGCTCAGATGGTGCAGCCATCCCAGCTCTCTGTGGTGCCCAGCCTGCTTTCCTCAGCCTTGTTCATGATGAAAAGTGTGCCCAGGACCAGAGTGCTTGCCTAAAGCTTGGCTTTCTTGCTACTACATCATTACAGGCAGACTTTTGAGGCTACAATTTGCTTAAAAATCTGCAGTGTCAGTAAAACTCCTGTACACAGTATGACCCTGAGCGACGAAATGGCCAAGGCAGAGACCCACAGGATCATGGAATGTTTTGAGTTGGAAGGGACCTGCAAAGCTCATCCAGTTCCACCCCCTGCCATGGGCAGGGACACCTTCCACTGTCCCAGGCTGCTCCAAGCCCCATCCAACCTGGCCTGGAACACCTCCAGGGATGGGGAAGCCACAGCTTCTCTGGACAGCCTGTGCCAGGGCCTCCCCACCCTCATTGTAAAAACCTTCTTTATACATAATCTAAATCCACACATTTTTAGTTTAAAACCTTCACCCCTTGTCCTGCCACTACAGGCCTTACTAAAAAGTCTGACTTCACCTTTCTTCTAAGCCCCCTTTATTGAAAGATTGCAATAATTTCTCCCTGGAAAAACAAATTAGAAAAATGTTTTGCTGTCGTCCTCCATCCAATGTTCTGGATTTTCCACATCCCTCACCCAATGAAATTCCCCTGCTTCTTCTCCCACCCCCAACTATTAGCAATTCCTTCCCACTGCACCCCTCCAAGCAGCATCGCAATCCTTCAATGCAATTAATATCCACAGTAAGGGATTATGGAAAAAAAATCCCATTTGCAGCCAGAGGAAGAGAGAGATTTCTGGGTTACTGTAATATTTCCTGGCCAGCCACGCCACTGCAAAACATGCTTGTCAACATTTAATTCAAACTCCGGCAAAACTGGAGTTATTAATGTCCCTGTCAGGGGTGTCTTCTGTCACCCTGTGGAGGTATCTGACAGGATCCATCCTGCCTGGTGTGGAAGGACATCCTTCATCACCATCCCAAGTCCCTGTGCTGCCTCTGCCAGCTCTCAGCTCCTCAGCAGCCTGACCTTTGCAAATCCTCAGGGCTAGAATCATGGTGATCCTTTAAACTGGTAATTTGTTCTCACCTGGAATATCATACTTTGTATTTCTAAGGCCTCTTCAATCCAAGGATGTAGCTGTGAATTAAATCGGTGGAGGAAAGTAATTAATTATGTCCAGGTAGTCTCATTATTCAACTGAATTATGTGAAATATGGGAAATTAAGGCTATTATTTTAAGCTACATGGGAGGTCAAGGAGAAAATCCAGCTGTTCTGAGTTGCATCTTCTCACCTTTAGTATGGAAAGCAGCATCAGGGCAGGATTTCAACCCTTCTGGAGCAAATCAGTACTCACAAACCCAGCTCTCCAGGAGCCTGGGCCATTCCTATTTCAGACCTCCTCCAAATACCACTGAATTTAGCCTTGACTTGCAAACAGCCTTGGCACCCATGGCTGTGCTGGATAAAAATGCCCTTCTAAAAATAACTGGGAAGTGGGGGAAGGAGCCTGTCCCCACATTCAATATTTCAATACCAGCTTCTCCTCCCACCACAGCCAAGCATTGCTTCACCCGTGGGTACCCTGCTCTGAAATTTGAGATATATAGAGATATATATAGATATATATAGATATATATAGATATATATAGATATATATAGATACATATAGATATATATATAGATATATATATATATATAGGAGAGAGTATTGACATCTTAGTGCCGTCTCTTCTGTCATGAACACCCTGTCTGGCCACATTCACACCCCATCACCTCTGTTTCTCTCTAGGTTTTCAGCCAGGCTGTGTCACACCATAACGTTTGGATGGAGCAGGGACTGCTGGAACCCCACATCCGATGTCCCTGGACCCCAGGCACAGACAGACATCTCCCTTGGGAAGGGGGACAGATGCTGGGGAAGGAGGGCAGAGCCACTTACTCAGGCTCTGTCACGATGGGAATAAAGACCTTGTCTGTCTCCAGTCAAAGGACTTTGCTCCTACAGTGGGTCTATTATTTGTGTTTTTAAAGGAGGTCTATTTGCTTTCAATTCAACTGCAGCCCGACCATAACAATGATCAGTCTGATTCTGGCAGGGATGTTGTTGACTGACTATTTTAAGTGTTTATTTTCCTGCAGAAGCCTCTGAGGGAGCATCTGAGCACTTAATGGCCATGGCCACTTCTTAGAAACCCACTGAGGTCATCACTGTGCCTCCATCCTGGCAGACACCTCCATCATCCCACCTATGCTGGAAGGACTTGGGGAAGATAAAAGGAATTCTCATCTTTAGTTTATTTTTTCAGTACCTGTCTGTATGTATAACTGAGAATTCCATGGAGGGGGTGTATGATTTGAGGAGAACACAGTGCACTGAATTTTGCCTTCTGCTACTCTCTCTGAGGCCAAGATTTGCTCCAAGCTAGAGAGGGAGCACCAAGCCACCAGCACACAGCAGCTACCAGCAAGGTGCTTTGTAAATATTCTGTATTTCCCCTTTGAATCAGCAGATTCCCACCATTGCTAAGGCACTTTAAAGGCTATTGCCAGGGCAAGACTAGAGTTTGGCACAGGATTTTTTTGAGTTGCAGCTTGTGCTCTCAAATATCTTCGTGTCCCCAGCTGCTCTTTCTGCCTCTTGCTATTTTCCTGGGACAAAAGTCTTGAGGCTGGAGCGCTTCCCACTGGCAGACACCCAACAGTTTCCACTGAATTAGGTAGGAGAGAGCTTAGGAAGAGCTCCTAAGATCCTCCCAGAGATGCTCAGTGCTTCCCTGGGAGCCCTGGGAGGATGCTGAGGCTGGATACATGTCCCAGCACCTTGTGAACTCCGTGCTCTGCAGCATTAGGAGCCAGACAGCCTGCCTGAATTTCCTCTGCTAAGGCAATGCAGGGACTCCCCTGACACCTCACTACCTCCCTAAATACATGCTTTTAATAAAGAGCCAATTTAATTTCCCAAACATTGAGTCATCTCGTGTTATTACCTGGCATATGGTACCCAGAACAGCAGCCACAGCATCTTTTCCTTGAAAGAAGGATGTTTCTATTCCCTCCTCCATCCCCAGCTTTTACAACTCCTCTCCTTTTTTTTCCTTTTAAGCAGAAATCCTCTCCTTTCTCAACTTCCCTCCTTTCAAAGCTATGACGGGATTAAGCCAGAAGCAGGGATGGAAGGAGGAGGTTGGGATGTGCAGCTCAGAGGGGCTGAGGAGAGCAGGGTTCCTCCTGCATGGGGATGGGATCGGCAGCTCCACTTTGCTCTTTGGACCTGGAGCTGTGCCAGCTCCTGCAGAAAAGTCCCCGCTCACCGGAACGCTGCCTTTCTTCCTGCTGGGACACGTGAATGACGGACGGCATGAGCAGCGTGGCCGGGGAGCTGCAAACCCACGCGAGGGTGGGAGCGCCGCGCTGAGGCGACAGACACGGCACCTTCTCCGGAGTCTGGCACCCATCCGTGGGTTTACCTTCAGCTGCCCTGCTGTCACCCTGCTGTCACCCTGCTGTCACCCTGTCCACATCCCCCCCACACCTACTAGAAAAACGAACCCAGCTCCCTCTCACGCTCCCACAGACACTGCGCTCTGCGGGATGGGTCATTTCCCAAAAATCTCAGGCTGGAAGTTGTGTGCCCTGATCCAGCATCCATCCGAGTTCCTGATCCAAAGCCCCCAGCCCTGCCACCCTCCAGCTTCCTCCAAGGATTCAGGCAAACGCTTGGTGGCATTTTGTGACATTTTGTGATGTCTCCAGGGCAAGGATACCATGAGCAGGTTGGGGCAAGTGAGGGGTGCATGGAGAGGTCCCAGCATGTGGGGCCAGGATGTGCTGTGCGCACCCAGGAGCTGGATTTACACGTGCCAGCGTGTTCACGCGTTAATATTATGGGCTGGTGTTCTCCACAGAGAGCGAGCTGCTCTAAATAACTATCTGAGATGAATTGTTTCCAGGTTAAAGCTGATAATAAAATTACAGAAAAATTATCATTAACGCAAGAGTGGGTCCTACCTTTTTTTTTCCCCCCAACCTGCTCCGGTGCACCAGGAGCATTCCTGTGAAATCCTGGCACTGGGGGCTGTTGGTTTAGGGGCTTGGGGGCTGGAGGGGATGTGGGGAGGCTGCGTGAGGAGACGAGCTGAGAAAAAGGGATGTGGGCAGAGCCGTTTTCTGCCCTGGTGAGCTCTGCTGCTCAGCTGTCACTGGAGAGATGCTATTGGCACTTGAATAAATAATTAAACCATAGTATGGTCATCGATAAAAATATGAAAATCTAGGCAGTCCCCCTTTGCTTAAAATACAACAAAACAAAAAGAATCTGGATCTAAATTAACAATGTGCTCTCCCAATTACAGCCACCCTCCGGTGAATATCAGGTTGTCATGACAACCTGCCCAGCAAACGATATGGCCCAAAATAAAGCACAGCAGGGAGAGAGATCTTAGGAATCCGATTTTGCTGTCAAAGTAGAATTAAGGTTTCTTAAGAGGCCAGCATTTCTGGTGAATTTATGGCTGCAGTCCTTCCGTTAATGTTCATTAACGTGATCCATTTATCCGGAGGAGTGTGACAGAGCCAGACAGGGAGCAACAAAGAATCCATGGTTAGAAATAAAGTTAACCTTTTGAATGCAACCCAAACCACAAGAAAAAGGGGATGATTGTTGGGTGGGTGTTTTTGAGAGCCTGATGTGGTAAGTAGAAGGTGGTTTAAATTGCTTGTAGGAACATTTCTGGGTGGCTTTGAGCACTGGGGCTGACGGGATCCAGCAGGCTAGAGGGATGTTTAAAAGGTGCTTAAATTCTGGTTTTACAGTTCTTGTCTCAGAATTTTGTGTGTTGTTTATATAGAAACACTTGGCTTATCTGCCATGCACAGGGACCTTGGCAAGCTTGAGAACTGGGCCTGTGCAAACCTCACGACATTCAACACAGCCAAATGCAAGGTCCTACATGTGGGTTGTAGTAATCCCAGGCACAAACACGGACTGGCTGGAGAATGCATTGAGAGCAGCCCTGGGAGAAGGACCTGGGGGTGCTGTGGGGGAGAGCTGAACCTGCCTTGACCCTGAACCCCCCGTGGCCTGGGCTGATCCCCAGCGTGGGCAGCAGGGCAGGGGGGATTCTGCCCCTCTGCCCCGCTCAGGTGAGGCCCCACCTGCAGAGCTGCCCCAGCCCTGGGGAACAACAGCACAAGGACCTGGAGCTGCTGCAGCCAGTCCAGAGGAGGCCCCCGAG
>NW_008238323.1:965080-965603 GCF_000691975.1 Corvus brachyrhynchos | reverse complement strand
CCTGTGACAGTGGAAGGTGTCCCTGCCCATGGCAGGGGGTGGGACCGGATGATCTTAAGGTTCTTCCCACCCAAAGCATTCTGTGATTCTGTGAAACATTTGCAGCCACCTTCTCTTCAGCCCAGTGTAACACCCCCCGCCAAAGCCCAGCTGGATGCTGCTTTGTCGAGAGGAGGAGGGCTGGGAGAGGATGCAGCTCTGAACTGAATCCCGATGGATGCAGGTGAGGACATGCGAATCCGTGTTTTCCCCGGGCGCTGTGTGTTGGGTGGGTTAACACCACCCCAAATGCTGCTCTGAGCCCCGGGTGGTCTCTCACCTGCCCTGGAGGGTTGGGGGTCCCAGGCTGCGGGCATCTGGGGGTTCCCTGTCAGATCCCCGGAGTGCAGGGCCCGGGGGTCCCTTGTCACATCGCGGGGTTGTGGGATCCGGAGCGTGCCTGCTAGGTCCCCGGAGGAGTGGGATCCGGGGCATCTCGGTGAGACCCCGGGGTGCGGGACCAGCGGGTCCGAATCAGATCCCC
>NW_008238323.1:960706-963940 GCF_000691975.1 Corvus brachyrhynchos | reverse complement strand
GTGAGGGAACACAGATGCTGGGGCCGGGGCGCAGCCGGCAGTCGTGGGGTGTTTTTTGCCGCAGCTGCCCCCAGCAATGCCGAGCGCTGGAGGCACAGTTGTTGGGTGTCACTGGCCTCCCCGTGCCTCAAAACTCAGTCCTTGCAGTTGTTTTTCTCTACAATGAGACTAAGATTCACCTCCCAGGGCTGTTCCCTGGGTCAGGCTTCTCTGGAAAGGGTGAGATTCCCACCAGTGAGATCCCACACTGGATGAGGCAGCAATGCCATTTAGATTGGAAAGGGACAGGTGTTGTTTCTCAGCGCCCTAGAACCTGGGTGCTTCTCTCAAATGGGCCATTTCCACGTGTCCATGGGTGCCACGTTCATTCCTTCTCAGTAATCCACGCTGCTCTTTCTCCACCACTCAGACAGGTGTGGGATGAAGCTTGAAATCACAGCCTTGTTAACAGAAATTGAAGAGATGGGGGGAAGCAGAAGATAGACTGAGCTTCCAGGTTGTTTCCTTCAAAGCAAAGATGCCAAAATAGGAGCGGGTCATTTAATAGTCCCTTGTCTACGAAACCTAGGAAGGCTTTTTGCTGGTGGACCATCCTCTGAGCATCCAGATCCTGGCAGGGGGTGTCACGCAGGATGGAGAAGGAAACATCCCACTCTGCTTGTGATTTATGTGACCCTGACAAGCAAATATTCACACATTGTCACCAGTGAGTGGAAAAAGCCATTTTATTGTGTCCACCCACATTATTTTTCTCTCTGAGGATCATAAAGGCTTTGCTCTGCCATTGCTGGACCCAAGGTCCAAGAGCAAAACCTTGTGCTGCATTTTATCCCCTCAAGCCTTGGGTAAGATTTGTAGGCTGTGGTTTCCCTGCACTGAGTTATGTTATCTTTGGCACAGATGAGCAGTGGCTGTTTTGGGAAAATCAGGCTGTACATTTTTTTTTTTTTATCATTTATAAGATCTCAGGTTTCTTTTAAAGCAGAGGAGCAGCAGTTGGATGCTGCTGCAGGTGAAGGTGATGTGAGGAAGAGACTTCTCTCAGATGAGCTGGGGGTAAAATCCAGCACCCAGGAGCTCTCCAGCTGATGGAAGACTGGAGAGACTATATGTGGAGATGAACTGAACCCCAGCTCTGCCTTGGTGATGTGTGTTGGGAGAGGACTGCGGTACCTGAGAGGCTTGGCTGGGTTTGGCACGTTTTTTCCCATAGCGGGGTCAGCCTGATCAGAAATGGAATGGGAATGGTCTATGGAGGGTTCCTGAGAGCCAGGAAAAGGAGAATGCAAAGCATGGAAATGTCCCTGATGGATGTTAGCCCTGGATCCAAACCGTGGAAGTTTGATGGTGGGGTGCTGGGCTTTATCTCCAGAAGTCTCTCCTTCAGCACTTGGTCTTGGATGAGGATAATACTATTTTTTTGCTCTCTGGAGCATCCTCACTTTGGGGTGAATTGCATGGTTGAGTTCACTCTGCTGTGGTCTCCTGGTAAGGACAAATTTTGCTGTGTCGACTCTCCCCTTCTTTCTCATTTTGGGTCTCTCTCTCCTGTTTCTCCTTGCAGCCATCCTTGCTGCTGCTTGGTCTTTTCCCAGCAGGAAGGGTGTGAAATTGTGGTAGTTACCACTGGTTGAGATTTTGTCTACAGGTCTCTGCAAAGCAGCAAGAAAACCCTCCTGGACCTAATTTAATTTCATGTTCTTGCTGCTCAGTTGAGTCTTTGGGGTCCTGTGCATTTGTGAGGAGCTGTAGCTGAAAGTATAGCAAGACCTTGTGGTTTCTATGGAAGCTGGGGGCAGCTTTTTCAGGAGCTGTTTGGGATACATTTAACATTCTTCCTGTCTGTTTTGATGGAGTAATGAAATAGTGTTAATGATTTCACTGTTCTTCAGTTTGGCAGAAGTGTTAAGACTTTATTTGTGTTAAACCATCGTTAAGTTTCAGAGTTAACAGTTTGCTGCTCTGTTTGGGCTAGCATCAGGCTAGGGGAAGGACCACAGAAGACTGGAAGCATTGAGGCTTCTGGATGAGTAATCTCCATAAATGCCTTGGGATGTTGTTGTGAAACTCCTTGGAGAAAGGGCAGTTCTGCCACCTGAGGATAATTAGCAGATTACTGTGTCATCTGAAATGAAGGGCTACTGTAGCCAACCAGTCATCTTCTGTTTGTTTGCAACCCTGGCTATTTCTATTTATTTATTTATATACATTTTGGCACATACATTTATATATATTCACTTACAGCATAGATGCCTTGCTGGTGATCCTAAGAGAACTGTGTTTCCTGCTCGGTTCAGACATCAATGGCAACAACATTGGATGTTCTCAAAACTTTTGTGCATTTAAGCTTCCCTGCTAAAATGAGAAGTTTTGTTTCTTTCATGTCTGCTTTGGGCTGTGCCATGGTCAGTCTTGGCTTGCTGGATTCTGCATTGTCATTGTCGGTCTTCTGAAACGTAGAGGTACCTCAGCAGTGGCCAGGAATGGGAGGTGGTGTCTCTGTCATGAATGGATTGCAGAAAATTTATTATGGAAAATGAATAGATTTTAGATTTTGCTGCTTTGAGTTAGCTCTTGGAGAGTCCTTTCAGGCAGTCCATGGACCACTGAGATTTTAGGCACCACAGGTTGTCTGGGGGTAGTGTTGTGCTCACTCCAGAAAGGCCAGTGCTCCCTGTCCTGCAGAAACAACCCTCGGCCTCCCTGTCCCCCAGGCACGTAGCAGCTGTGGTCCAGGAGAAGAAGAACCTGGTTTCTGAGCTGGTGGGAGAACCTGTGCTGACAGAACCAAACTTCTGCTATCTCTGCAGGACCAAATCCTGCCACACCTGTCGGCCAGGAACCTGCTGCAGGTGTATTTCATAACGTGCAGACACTTATCGAGGGCGTCTCCTCTGTGGCAGCTGGCTCAGCTTCATCTCCTTCCCCAGCGTGGTTGCATCCATGCAGGGGGGTGGTGGTGGAAAACATCTGCATTTCCACCAGGATGGGAAGGGATATGGGTGGGGTAGCGTGAATGTGGTGGGGCTGTCCCTGGGATGGGGAGCAGGGGTGGGTGGCTCTGTGGTGTCCCCCATCCCCTGGTGTCACGTCATGCCTGGGTGACCTGAGGATGCACATGGCTGCCCACAAGCTTCCTATTTCTCACCAGTGGGTTGAATGGGTTTATTGGGTTTGCATGACCAGGTTTTGATAATGCGGGGGGGGGGGGGGGGCGATGGGGGGGTGTGTGGG
>NW_008238323.1:960241-960591 GCF_000691975.1 Corvus brachyrhynchos | reverse complement strand
CCCATGTCAAGCAGAGCCAATGCCAGCCAGCTCCAGGACAGACCCCAAGGCCAAACCCATCAGGAATGATGGTGATGTCTCTGGGATAACAGATTGAAGAAGAAAATAAAGTTGTTGCCCCGTTGTAATTGTGGCCAGAGAAGAGCAGGATAAGAACATGTGAGAGGAACATCTCTGCAGACACCAAGGTCAGGCCAGGAGGGGCAGGCGCTGCTCCAGGTGCCAGAGCTGAGATTCCCCTGCAGCCCTAGAGGAGCCCACACCAGAGCAGGGGATGCCCGAAAGAAGCTGTGATCCCATGGGAATTCCACCCTGGAGCATCTCCTGGCAGGGGTCTGAGGCCACGGGGA
>NW_008238323.1:956182-960158 GCF_000691975.1 Corvus brachyrhynchos | reverse complement strand
GCTCATGCTGGAACAGGGTCCTGTCAGGGATACAGTGATCTGCAGAAACAGGAGCTCATGCTGGATCAGGTGTCCTGGTAGGACTTGTGACCCTGTGGGGGGACCCATGGTGGAGCAGCCTGTCCTTGCATGCACCCGTGGAAGAGTGATCCACATTGCAGCAGTTCATGGAGAATTGTTGCCCATGGGATGGACTTACACTGGGGAATCTTGTGGAAAACTGTTTCCTGTGGGAGGGACCCCATGCTGGAGCAGGTGAAGGACTCTGACTCCTCTCCCTGAGCAGTGGCAGGAACATCTTGTTCTGAGCTGATCATAACCCTCATTCCCATCTCCCTGCACCACTGGGGGAGGAGGTAGAGCTGGGAAGGAGGGAGGGATGAGAGGTAGGTGTTTTTAAGATTTATTTTACTTCTCATTATCCTGCTCTGATTGTGTTGTTAATACATTCAGTTAATATCCCCAATTCAAGGCTGTTTTTCCCATGATGGTATTTGGTGAGGGATCTCTCACGGTCCTCATCTCAACTCATGACCCTTTTGCTCTGTTTTCTCTCCCCTGTCCAGCTGTGGAAGGGAGTGAGAGAGCTGCTTTGGTGGCTGCCTGGAATCCAGCCAGAGTCAACCCACTGCAATTGGCCTTAATACAAAAAGAAACCCAAAAAACAACCAACTTCTCCCTCCTTCTGGATCAGGCTCCACTCTCTGGGACTGATTTGTACAGACTGTTCCACCCTGGAGAGGCTTCACCACCACTTGGAGCCTGCCCTGCGCCAGAGCAAAAGCTACTGGGGGACACATAGCTGCTTCCCCAGGCACCTGCGATGGGGAGCCATTAGCAGGTTCGTAATTAATTCTGAAAAATGCTTTTGAGCTCATGAAATCCTGGAGGAGCTGTGTTGCTTGGCTGGCATTCACTGGGACTGTGACAGAAGCTTGGGAGAAGCTGGTGTTCACATCCAAGCTGCCGCCAGTTGTGTTGGGTGGCATCTGGCTTGGGACACGAGTGCTCGGGTTGGCGTGGGAAGGGTGGCTGTGGAGGCTGTGGCACAGAACAGTGTCACACTGCAGCAGCCAAGGTCCCTGACAGCTGCTGTGCCATGCCACGTGTCAGGGGTCACACCCCATCCAAATTAGTGTTGAGAGGGTCTGCTGCAAGGTCAGGCAGTGACAGGGCAAGGGGGAATGGCTTTAAGCTGAAAGGTGGTAGATTTGGTTTGGATGTTAGGAAGGGAACTCACCCTGTGAGGGTGGGGAGGCCCTGGCACAAGGTGCCCAGAGGAGCTGTGGCTGCCCCTGGATTCCAGGAAGTGTCCAAGGCCAGGTTGGACCAGGGGCAGTCTGGGATAGTGGAAGGTGTCCCTGCCCATGGCAGAGAGTGGAATGAGATGAGTTTTAAGGTGCCTTCCAACCCAAACCATTCTGGGATTCTGTGTTTCTATGAAGTAAGCAGTTGTGACCCCGAGTGTTTTACATAATTTGATTAAATCTCACAAGTCTGTCTGTGCTACCACAGCGCTTTTGAGCTACAACAGAAATGCACTGCAGATGTTTCAGGGGGCTTGGCTGTCACCAGACTGAGCACCTCTCTTGTGAAGCCAAAGCTTTGCAAGTGACGTGGAGCGGTTTTTGGGTGGAACAGCCGTGGGCGAGACTGGGGCTGGGGCAGCTTTGCAGAGCTGGGATCACCTGTTGCTGTGGCTGCGAGCTGCTCCTTCTCATATGTGGTCCATGGGGATGTCATTTTGGGGCCACCACCTTCTGCAGGTGGCCTTGAAGGATGTCAGTGTCTGCAAAACACTCCTTAGTGTTTGTTAGTCAGGAATCTTGCAGGAATTATCCTGGAGTGAATTTTAAAGGATTTTTTCATGCTTCGTGGAAGTGTGTGCTCCAGTCACTGGCAGGGGGGGGTGGTACGGTTAGGTCCCAGCAAAGCCAGCCCAAAGCAGTAGTCTGAAAATCATGGAATCAGAATCATCAAGGTTGGAAAATACTTCTAAGAGCACCAAATCCAATCACCAATCCAGTACCACCACCATATCCACTACCAAGCCATGTCCTCAAATGCCACATCCACATCCTTCTTGAACATTTCCAGGAATGGGGACTCCACCACTGCCCTGGGTAGCCTGGCCAGTGCCTGACCCCCCTTTCAGTGGAGAACTTTTTCCCAATACCAACTTCCCAGTGCAGCTTGAGCCCATTTCCTCTCTTCATATCATTTGTTGCCTGGAAGAAGACTCTGACACCCACCTGGCTGCACCCTCCTGTCAGGGAGTTGTAGAGAGTGAGAATGTCCCTTCCAAGCCTCCTTTTCTCCAGGCTAAAATGCTGGTTTGCTTTTGGGTGCTGCATTTCCTTGTATTACCCATGCAGAAGCAAACCCCCCGGGGCCAGAGGACTCGTGGGCGCCGTGTCCAACTGCAATGAAGCCCGGGAGCATTTTAATAACATGTCATCAAAAATACCATGTTGTGTGTCTGGGCAGGAGGAGAAAAGGAAGCAGGAAGGGTTGTGGTTGTGCTGTGATTGTCAGCTGGAGGTTAATAACAACGTTTGTTGTTTAAGAAGGTGTTTGCTTTGCACAGTGAGAGGAGAGAGGAGTGTATGCCTGAACCCACGGGAAGTGTATTCCCTTAAATCAGGGAGTATCGTTGATCCAAGGAGTATCTCTTCCCAGCCAGATGATGGCCTTGGAGGCATCTTTGCTTGTATTTTTCTTTGGCTAGGGAAGCTGGGTCGGTGATGGTGAGACTTGCAGCAGTAATTTTTGCAGCAGGAGGTTTTACAGCAGGATGGGGAGGCTCGGGGGGCGCTTTAGGAAATGATTTCTGTATTCTTGCCATGTGCACATTTCATCCTTGCAAGTGAGTAGACGAACCAGGTGAAGTTTTTAGGGTCCCGGCTGTGATGTCTGCAGAGGCCTCTAAAGGAAGAGGAGGCCACAGATGTGCATGAAGGGCTGTGATGAGGCAGTGGATGGTTTTCTCTCACAGCTTTTCCCCCTTCTTTTGAGATCAGCAGTTTCTCTCACCCTGACAGCAGCTCTGCAATGAAACACACACTTCTGGAAAGCTCTTGTGGTGGATGTTGAGTTTTCCATCTCTCCCTGCATCCCTGCTCTGTCCATCCCTGTGCCAGCCTGGCACAGGCAGAGGAGTGTTTTTCCTGCCTGTGCAGGTGCTCAGAGCAGCATCAGCCGTGGGCAGGACATCACAGCCCTGTGGAGTGCTTGGTTGTCAGCAGAGCCGCAGCATCCCTCCCTGCCAGGATGCTTTCAGTGCCAAGATTCACCTCAAGGCACTGGTCCTCACCCTGCTTCTGCATTTTGGAGCATCTGCAGAGCACACATCGTTTTTCTCAAAATTGGTTCCGAGAAAGAGCACTTGCTTCGCTTTTTTTTGATAAATATATTTTCGTCACATGGGGTGAAAGATTCATTTACTAACTGCAGCCACTTTGAAGCTTCTCCCCTGTTTTTGTGCTTGCCTTTTTTTTTTTTCCAGTTAACAGAAATGAGGCTTATGCACTCAGACTGGCTGTCACTCACTATTCCTCCAGAAGTTTTTTTAACCCAGGGACTAACATTAGCCAAATTTGACAGAGGAGGGCACATCTTGGAGATAAGAACTTAAGAGTCTGTAAGAAAGAGGGTGGAAAAGGGAAATGCAAATTCCTTCTTGTCTGCAAGGAGGGGTTGCATCAGTCGTAAGCTTAAATAATATCTGTCTGGGTGCAAGCAGGTTGATTAATTCTTAAGTAAATTACCTTAGTAATTCACTACATTTTATTTAAGGAAGTAACCCAAATAATTTTGAACGTGGGGGAGGAGGAGCTGGCTGTAGGGATGCTGCCAAGGAGGGCATGTTGGGATGATGCTAGGTAACTTTTAAAGGTCCCTCCCTACCCAAACCCATAGCTCCTCTCCTCTCCTCTCCTCTCCTCTCCTCTCCTCTCCTCTCCTCGTCCCCAGATTT
>NW_008238323.1:955229-956027 GCF_000691975.1 Corvus brachyrhynchos | reverse complement strand
TCTCCCTCCTCCCCTCTCCTCTCCTCTCCTCTCCTCTCCTCTCCTCGTCCCCAGATTTTATGCTTGTGTGTGACCACTGAGGATGCAGTGAAAAGCTGGTGGCTGATTTCTCTCCAGAGTCTCCTGCCTGTACTGGTATCCTGCAGTTCAAAAGGGTTTTCCAGCCTTGATCTTAGCCTTGCCATATGCCTGCTGGGATGGATAATCAGGTATTATATATGCTGTGACTGCTCCTGATAGTGATGTTCCATGTGTTAACACCTACAAGCTCACAGAGTCTTTGCACACTGAGGTGTGGGTAAATTCTGGCCCCAAAAGCTTGCTCGGACGCTTCCCAGGCTCAGTGCAGGTTCCCATCTAGACTTAGACGGAGGTCACGGCTGGCAGCATCACCTGGAGAAGATGAGGCAGCATTGCAGTGGCTTTTCAGCATCAGCCATGTTCCATGAACTTGCCTTGGAGCTGCTGTTAGAAGTGATTAGTGAGCTTTCAGTTCCCTAAGGAGCTCTGCCCCTCTCTGCTCTTGTTCCCATTACAGCTGCAGCAGGAGGCTGCCTTTTCTGTCCCTTTCCCTTCTGCTATCGCTATGTGCACTTTGAATTTTTTTATAATTTTTCTTTTTTTTTTTTACACCGGGGATTCTCTTCCTTTTTTGTCATCTGGGAGAATGATTTTCCTTACGCTCTTCTCTATTTAGGGCTGTGGGGGAGGAAGTGACTCAGCCTTTCCCCCCCCTCCCCTCTGCTCTGATTTGCACCGTCATCCCTTGGTGGCTTTGCCGAGTTTTTCTATGAGCAC
>NW_008238323.1:952874-955197 GCF_000691975.1 Corvus brachyrhynchos | reverse complement strand
AGGAACATTCCTGCCTCCTCGCCACAGGTTCCGGCAGGGAAGAGCACAGTGGGGAAGGATGAGCCCTCAGCAGGATCTTCCCCTGTGCCAGGAGGAGAGTGAAGCGGCAAGCAGGACATGCTGCCAGACCTGTGGCAGCTCCAAGTCTCTGTGGCAGCTCCAGGTCTCCTGTCTGCTCCTCACCCGTACGGACATCTGTGGAAGAAGGGCTGGCCAAATGAAATTTCGAGGGCTGCCCTGGTCACACTATATAAAAATGATGGAATATGATGTCGTGGGCTCTCTCAGGAGGGGAGGTGGCCTGGGTTGTGCTGCTGGCACTGCTGGAGGATGTCCTACTCGCTGGGGTGATGGTGGGAGAGGTGGGTGTGGGTGATGGATGGATGGTGACGCCAGCTCCGTGCAGGACTGCTGCCAGCTTGCCTTTCATGGCATGGCTGAAATGGCTGCGAAATACCAGGGAGGACACGCTGCCTGCTCTGCTCTCCACTGGGCTTTCAGACATTGCTGCTCAGCAAGGAAGCCAATAAATCACTCTAAGTGATACCAGGCATTTGGTATCCCATGTTCTGTATAAAAAAAACAAGTGCATTAATTTCAGGTTAATTATTCTCCTACCCTGGAAGCCAGCACAGCTCTGCTTCTCTCTAAAGGGGAGAAGGGTAGATAAAAAGAAGATGAAACTCCCAAGCCCCCCAGAATCTTTCCTCTCTGCTCCCAAATCAGTTACTCAAACCCTGAAAGCAATTTCGATCTGCTGAGGGAATTCCAAATGCATCGCTTACTCTTACGCTTTATAAAGTTGTTGGAGAAGGAAATGTCCCCTTTGTCCCAAATTATTCTTCTCTCAGATTTTATCTTCTCTCAAAATTTCACTTTTGGGACTAGTTGTATGTGATGGGGTCCTTGCTGAGGCTGGATGGGATCCAGTAGCACCAAAGATTGGAGGTGTTGGTACGAACTTTCACCGTGACCCTGTTGTGCCACAGACTTGAGAAGAACTGGAAAGAAAGCAAAGCCTTTTGGCATGGGGGGTGGTGTTCTCATGCTACATGGTACCAGCAGTGGTTTTGATAGTTTGCTGGGACTAAACCAAGCTTCTGCTTGTCTGAAGCACCTCTAAGGTACCTCCAAGTGCGCAGAGGCTACCGGGGAGTCCTCACATTGAACGGCCTAAAACTGGCAGCAAAGGTATTGTGATGAGTGCTCCAAAGCAGGGGCCAAAATCTTGGGGTAAGGACCACAGAGCCCAGGTCCCAGAAGTTATGTCTGATCTCTACTGGGATCTCTCTTGGCTCAGCCCTGCCTAGTTCAGCCAGATGTTTCTGAAGAAGGTTTAGGAGTGTTGCTGGATGCAGGTGCAAAGATGCAAAGTGGGAACATCACTTTGTCTCTTCTGTCCAGTTCTAGCTGTTGTGACACAATACAGGCATTAAAAGCAAGTTTTATGCTTTAGACTTGGGTCCTAATAAGGTGGTAGCTGATGTGAAAAAATGTGTAATTGAGGAATTGTGGAAGTTTGGCAGCCAAGCTGAATATCTGCATGGAGGTGAAGGATGTGCTGGGAAACATGAAGTTGATCATCACCTAGAAATAATCCAGTAACCCATCTTGGGTTTAGACTTGCTTGAGTTCATCTTTTTTCTTCTTTTTTAAGAAATCCAGCCACATCATGAACCTGTCCTCACAGCATCCTGCGCTCTGCTCGGGCCATATTAGCTGCCTTCTGAACATCTCTGTCTATTGATTAAAAGCATTAGGAGGAATTTCAGCTTGGAAGCAATGGGTTTGATTAGCCAATTATTTTTAAAAAAAAAGCTGTGAACTTTGATTAAAAGTACAGAGGGAGCTGTAGTCACTGTTTTTTAATGTGCTGGAAGGGAGGTTAGAGCACATAACCAAATGAGAGCATTTGTCAGGATGCTGATGAGGGGAGTTTGGAGGCTGAAGGTCAGCGTTGTGCATGACATCTTCTGCTTGACCTAGGAATATGGAAAATTATTTGTGTGTATTTAGTGGGGGCTTCTGGTTTTTGGCTAGTGAACTGCAGTGAGTGTAGGAACTTCATGGCTGCCTGAACACACAGAGGACAGTTGAGTCTGTATGATGCTTTTCTTGTGTGAGAATTGGGTTTAACTATGATCAGTCAGTCAGTGGAGTAATTACATCCTGAAGGACTTCATGAATTCAGAGAATCATACAGTCCTGGAATGGTTTAGGTGGGAAGGACCTTAAGATCATCCGGTTCTACCCTCTGCCATGGGCAGGGACACCTTCCACTATCCCAGGCTGCTCCAAGCCCCGTCCAAACCAGCCTTGGCCA
>NW_008238323.1:946130-952641 GCF_000691975.1 Corvus brachyrhynchos | reverse complement strand
CAGCTGAACGCCCCCAGCTGTCCCAGGCTGGCTGCAGAGCAGAGGGGCTCCAGCCCTGGAGCATCTCGGTGGCCTCCTCTGGACTGGCTGCAGCAGCTCCAGGTCCTTGTGCTGTTGGGGACTCCGGATCTCAAGGCAGCTCTGCAGGTGGGGCCTCTCCTGAGCAGGGCAGAGGTTGGATACTCCACAGTTGGCAGGTGGGAAAAGCTTGCTGGTATCAACACAGCTGTGTGGACTGCAAGCAGGAGACTTCACAAAACCATCCCGTGCTGTTTGTTGTTGTTTGGGTTGTTCTGAGGATCTGTTGTGGGTTGTAGGGGCAGGTGGGAATATTGGTGAGGTGCTGAGAAAGAAGCACCTTAGAAAACAGTGTAGATGTACCAGTGAGGGACTGTCTGCCTCCTCTGTTAAGAAAAGCAAATGTCTTTTGGAAGGAGGTGGTTTGATTCAAATCAGTGCCAGGAGGGAGACCCAGAAGCCCAGGAAATGGGGTGACTGGTTTCTGTGTTCTCAGCTGGGGGGATGGCCAAATCAGAGACAGGCAGATGATGGCACAGGTGGGGAGGAAGAGCCAAGAGCAGGTCAGGGCAGTGAGCACATCCTCCTCTTTGGTCTGCCCTTCCTGCTTGCTTGTTCTGGGGTCAAACATCTGGATGTGTTCTCAGTCCAGCCCCCACTCTGGGCCCGCAGGTGCAGCTCTTTCAAGTCCTTGAGCCCCAAGGCTGCCAGGATGGGCAGAGCTGATGGCAAACCATCCAGGAAGGAGGAGATGGGTAATAAAAAGCTTCTGGCTCCCTTTCTAGAGGGAAAAGTGCGTGCATACCCTGTTCAGCACTCACTGCATGGGACCATCCTCTGCCTCCCAGAGCAGGCAGCTTTGCTCAGTGGGATTGTTGTGTACTTGAATTTCATGTCAGCCTGTTTCCTCTCCTAAAGGTCAGCCTGACCCCTTGCTGTGTGAAGAAGTTTCTTTTGGTTTTGATTAAGCTTGAAGTACATCTTTCTTGCTTTTAGTCCTGAAAGTCTGGGCTCGGGGAAAGTCTCCCTAGGTAAGATCCTGGAGTTATTCTGGATTGAAGTAAGCTCTGGAGGTCCTCTTGTCCAGCCCTTTGCTCAGTGCAGAGCCAGCTTCTACATCAAACCTTCTCAGGGCCTCCTCCAGCTGAGTCCTGCTGCTGTTTCCAAGCTGCACACCCAGATCTCACACTCGAGTTACTGCTGAACCACGGCTCAAAGCGAAGGAATTTTCCAGTATCCCATCGGAGTTTCCCAAGCTTCATCTACTGATCCCCAGACCTGGAGCTGAGCAGCTGCAGCTCCTTGCTGCTGGAGAAGGCTTTCTGCTCCTGGTGTTTCCTGTGCTCCTGGCATTCTCCTGCTGGGTTTCTCAGCTCCTGGGGGATGTCACCACTCCCCGGCCGAGCGGCAGCGTGCATGTGCCTGTGTGTGCTGGGGAGGCTTATCGCCAACTGACCTAATTATTGTAATCTTGCTCTTCCCTAGATAGTGCAGGTTTCCTTGGCTCTTGGGAGGCTTCATGGGTTTTTCCAAGCTGTTCTTTGATTTATTGTCTGTCTCTTAATAACAGTATTCTTTCACTCAGGCAAGGTGAAGCCTGAGAATGCGGGTTGTAGCCAGAGAGAGTGTAACACTTGTGAGCTGCCTTTCCTGCTCCAGTGGCCATCCTGCTGCATTTGGTGTCCCCAGCCTGCCAGGCTTTCCAGGCAGCCCACCTCCAGGGATTTCCTTGCAGCCGTGCCCTTCATCACAGCTCCCTCCTCTTCCCTCTGCCCAGATTGTACATGTGCATCCTCTTATTGCAGAAATCTCTGTCTGCCAAAGTTAACAGGTGAAAACTGTGCAGTACCACTTTCTGCCCAGCTCTTGGATGCAGAGTTGTTGCCTGTCCCTTTTTTTCTTTAGTTGCCTATCGCATTTTTTTGTTACCTATTTCATTTTTTTGTTGCCTATCCCATTTTTTTCTTTTCTATCCCTTCTTTTATGTTGCCGATCCCACTTTTATGTCCCTTATTCCATTTCATTCCCCGTCTCATTTGTGTTGTTCTTTCTGATCCCTTTTATTCTTTATTCCCTATCCCATTTCTTCTTCCTTTTGCCCTCCCTGCTGTGGTTTCTCCCTTCTCTACCTGCCCCTTTTCCTGATTATACTATGTTTGTTTGGCTACAGGTATAGGCCAGGTGCTTTTTAGAAGTGCCAAATTCTTTTTTTTTTCCAGCAGGACAGGGATTTGCAGCCTGATAACAGGATTTAACATGTACTTCAACATTAAAAAAAATAAAGGCTAGGAGAGAAAAAAAAAAATTAAATCCAGCCCAACAACAAAACATTGCAACCTGGGATGAATTTCCTCCATTCATACACTTAATTTTCTTCCTGAAAGCCGTAGCTGGGATTTATCCCTGTGCTGTCTGAGAGCTCCAGGGTCCCCATTGGGCAGAGAATAACTCACGTAACATGGTGCCTCCTCGCAGGAGCAGGGCTTACTGCTAAGCTTCCTGGTTAAACCACCTGATGGGATCAGCAGAGGTTAGCAGCACCGCAGGGGCTCAGTGGCAGAGGGCTTGGAAAACAACAAGTCAGCAGCACTGCCCTGAAAACCTGTTTTGTTTGGGGTTTTTTATCCCCTCGCCCCGTCTGAGATCCGGTCGGACCTGAAAGGGAGTGGGAGAGGATGGAGCGGGGGCATCATGCAAGGCTTTATCTGCGTCAGGGTTTCTGCAGCCCTGGGTGTTATCTTGTGCAGTGCCTGATAGTCTCTGGAGAGTAAATATTTTCTCCTGGGGCAGAGCAGCCCGTGGAGGAGCTGGGAACAAGCCAAAGCGAAGGCATTGCTGGGAGGTTAAAGACTGGAAGGGCACTGGGCTTGTGCCTGGTGTTCCACCTTGCCTGCAGAACTGGGGCTGCACCAGTGCCCCTTCTTCTTGGGGGAGTGTGGGTTCCCATTTTCCTTATTTCCCTCTTCTTTAGAAATAAAATATATGTCTGAACTTCCCTGAGGTTCCTGACTTTCTAACTTACAAGTGAATTACAGTAACACTTTAAATTGCATCTTCTTTCCTGAAGCACTGCTGCATCCTTTGGGTGGGTACCCCAAGCTGCCCTTAGATTCTGTGAATACTCTTCTACACCAGGCCATACAGCAAAGAGTTAATGCTAACTCCATTTTTTTCCTTAATTAGCCTGTAGAAAAATCATGCTGCTAAGGATAGTTGTGGGAGATAATAGTGTTTTTAGCTGGGTTCAATGCAAATACATAGTTTTATTTGTTGAAACAGGAAACAAAATAATGTCAAGTCCCATTTCAATCCAAAATTAAATCTGTCTTAAATTATTTTACAATGGAGAGTTGTGGAAATTCAGTGTGCATCACCACGAAATAAAAGAAAAAATCCTTTGTTTAAAAATACCAACCCCTAAAAAAAAAAGGAAACTATTTTTTCAGGTTTTTTTACTGTTTTCTTCCCAGTGGTTTGGCTGCAGTGACTTGACCAAAACTATTTAAAATTCATCAAGCCAAATCTAGGCTGCTGGCAAACAAGCGATTTTTAAAAATAATATTGTTATTATGTGATGGGTTCAGACTTTTGCTTCTTCAGGGATGAATTCTGTTCCTCTGGAGACTGTGACAGAGGAGAAGCATGACCCTTGTCCCACACTGCAGGAGGGGACATGTGGGGCTTGATTGCCAGGTGTCACCTCTGGTTCTTGGTGCTGGAAGGCCTTTGGATGTCATGGACATGTGGGAATGCTCACCAGCAGCAAGGTATTCCCGTGGAGGTACCAGGGTTTTCAGGAAGCACTGGCACAGGCTTTCCAGAGCAGCTGTGGCTGTTCCATCCCTGGCAGTGTCCAAGGCCAGGTTGGACGGGGCTTGGAGCACCCTGGGATAGTGGAAGGTGTCCCTGCCCATGGCAGAGGGTGGAACTGGATGGTTTTAAAAGTCCCTTCAAACCCAAAACATTCATGGTTCTATAAAAGCTCTAGAGGGAGTGGGAAGAGCCTGCCCCGAGCCCCAGAGCTGTGTGTTTATCTTGGCATTCTTTGCATCTTCCCCTGAAGCTTCCAAGTCCTGCACTACCTCAGCACTAAGAATGAGGTTTATTTTCTTTATCATTGATACTGCATAATTTGTTGCAGAAGTGCCTTTTCCAGTCCCCTGTTAAACTCTGCTGCTGAAGTGGTCAGTCATAAAAGACCCCTCGGATGGGCATCCTGTGCAGGCACCCAAAAGCAGGGAATGGTGAGGCTTCACCTTCAAAACCCTTTGATGTGAGACACCATCTGGGTGTACAGCACTAAACAGTCCCTTGATTAATTAAATTATCCCTCATCTCGTTTTTTTTTTCCTTTTTTCTCCCCTTTTTTTCTGCAAAGCAATATAGTTTGGGCTCTCTATTTAATCTCTGAAGTCAAAGGTACATGAATAGCAGGCATCCTGCTGTGATGTTTCTGCTGAAGCTTGCTGATGCTGCTCCCCTGTGCTGCCCCTGCAGCCCTCCCCCCATGATCCTTTGGGTGGGTACCCCAAGTTATCCTCAGATACTGTGAATTCTCCTCAACAAATAATTAATGCTAATTCTATTTTTTGGTTTTTTTGCTTAATTAGCCTGTAGAAAAATCATTGTGCCAAGGATAGTTGTGGGGGATAAGGGTGTTTTTAGCTGGGTTCAATGAGAGCAGGTATTTTGTTGAAACAGGAAACAAAATAATGTCAAGTCCCATTTCAATCCCAAATGAAATGTGTCTTTAAATTATTTTACACTGTAATGGAGAGCTGTGGAAATTTAGTGTCCCATGAAATAAAAGAACAGGGTTTGTGTTTTACAAGAGAGGGAAGCGAGGCGGGATGGAGGAGCTGGTGACACCCCAGTCACATGTGTAGTGCATGGCACATTTGGGTCCATGGTGGGTGCAACAGGTGGACACAAAGAGCAGCTCAAGGGTATTTTGGAACAAATTTGAGGTTCTTGTCCCCAGTACACCAGCAGCAGCACTGGGACTCAACAGGGCTTTCTTGCAGTGCCTGAAGGGAGCCTACAGGAAAGACAGAGAGAGGCTATTGGAGTGACAGGACACAGAGGGATGGCTTCAAACTGACAGAGAGGAGTTTTAGATTAGATATTAGGAAAAAATCAGGTGGTGAGGCCCTGGCACAGGTTGCCCAGGGAATTTGTGTCTGGCCCATCCCTGGAAGTGTCCAAGGCCAGGATGGATGGGGCAACCTGGGATAGTGGAAAGTGTCCCTGCTCATGGCAGGGGGTGGGACTGGAAGATCCCTTCTAACCCAAAGCATTCTGTGATCCGAGACCTGGGGTTAGCAGAAGGGACTGGTGTCAAGGACACTGACAGCAGGGAAGATCACAGGGTCGGTGAATCCCAAAGCTCTCTTGATCAGGGCCAGTCCCAGCTATCCTTGCTGCTGATGGAGGTAAATAGGCACTCCCCAAGCTCATGTTCATTTCAAAACAGATTACTTGTTGTGTCCTGGAAGTACCTGTCTTTCTATTTGCTTTGTAATAACAAGCACCTCCCTGTCCTGCTCCTGCCTGCCAGGACTCAGCCAAGTGAAGCTGCTTCATTTTCCTGTTATTAATCAAACCCAGAGGTCCCTTGGGTGATAAATGTGCAAGTGCTTGCAGCATCTTTATACCCTGGGGGTCATCAGGCTGCTCTTCCCACCCCCATTGCTGGCTTCTTGTCACTCCTGACTCACTGCAATTTAAGGGGGAATAACCACAGGTGGAGTGGTGCCACCTGGGAAGGGAATTTTTGGAGATCTGCAGCAGCATTGCTGGTGCAGAGCACCCAACAGAGTGATAGTCTGGGAGTGATCGCAATAAAATGCGCTTCAAGCCTCAGAAGGGAGGCTGGTGGCTGGGCAGCAGCTCCCAAAAATTCCTGTCTGGGGAGGTGCTTGGTATTTTTGGGCTGGTTCCCTAAGGCAGGCGTTCTCCTGGTGAATTGATTCAAGCTGTCTCATCAGCTGCTGGAAGGAGCTGAAAGCTGGGGATGGATTTGAGAGGAGGGTTAAGCTCGTGGACTTGGTTCATGCTCCTTGTACAAAGCAAAGCTTGGGGAGGGTCTGATCCCCCACCCCATCCTAGGCTGGGCGTTCCTGCTGCTGGGACTTTGTCAGTGTGGTGGGTTCACAGGGAGCCCATCCCTGCCACACAGCAGCATCCCTGGGCTTGGTGAGGCCCTTGGTGGGTGCCTGTGCTGCATCATGTCCCTTCCTGGGGCAGCTGCTGGGGGCCCAGTGTGAAACCCGGGTCCATCTGGGTATCACATTTGTTCTCCTAGTTGCAGTGGGAAATTATGTGGGAGAGTATGGCATGAGATCCTTGTAGGCTGAAAAGTGGATTTAGGTTCTGCAAGGGCATCTAGGAAGAAACTCTTTTATGGAGAAATTCTTCCCTGTGAGGGTGGGCAGGCCCAGGGTGCCCAGAGCAGCTGTGGCTGCCCCATCCCTGGAAGTGTCCAAGGCCAGGT
>NW_008238323.1:944448-946097 GCF_000691975.1 Corvus brachyrhynchos | reverse complement strand
CTTGCCCATGGCACGGGGTGGAACTGGATGGGCTTTAAGGCCTCTTCCAACCCAAACAATTCTGAGATTCTGTGATTGTCTCAAGCTGTGAGAGCTGCCTTAGATGACGCTCTTTGCCCACAGCAGTCACAGTTGAATTTGGATGGTCCCTCTGATTGAAGTGGGAGTCACTTTTCCATAATGCAATCACTTTGCTGGATGGAAGCTGACTGTCCTGACCACATCCAGTTCATGTCTGCAGGAGCAGGAGCTAAGGAAGACACTGTCCAACCTACAACTTCCAGGTGAAGGAAAAGCTTTGGTGACTGGCT
This sequence comes from Corvus brachyrhynchos, assembly GCF_000691975.1. Lineage (NCBI taxonomy): Eukaryota > Metazoa > Chordata > Aves > Passeriformes > Corvidae > Corvus > Corvus brachyrhynchos. Next base: position 945,786 of record NW_008238323.1, on the reverse strand, counting down.
CAGTCTGGGGTCAAAAATATGGGAGTCAAATGCCTTGCTGGGGTGTCTATCAGGCTGTGCCTTTCTCTGCCAAGCAGAAGCTTCCAAAAGTTGGGAAGAGCATGGGGAATGCTGGCTGTGGCCACCTTTGTCATGGTGAACCTGTTCATGTGGTGTTGGACACTGACCCCACAGGATTCCCTTTCCCCATGTGCTTCTCCAGGCCTTTCGTTTGGTTTCCTGACTCTTAATTTATTATTATTACTATTATTATTATTACCAGAAACAGTATGAGGAAACATCTGCTTTTCCTTCTGCATGTACAGAATTGCAGAAGGAATTGTACTTTCCCCAAATCCTATTCTTTTCCACTAGAATATTTAGAGTATCTCATCTCATGGCTGCTGCCCTGTGGGCACTGATAAGGTCAATGACTGATGGTCCCAGGGTGGTTGTGATGTAAAAACCAATCTGCTGCTTCTTTTATAACTTAAACATTAGAACACAGTGGAGTAGTGGGGGTCCAGAGGCAGGTTTGGGAAATTTTATTTGTTTGTGGGTGTTGTTGAGTGGGATTTTTTAGGGCTTTTGTTTGTTTGTTAAGAACTGAAGCTAATTAAAGATTAAGAAAATCTCTGAATATACTCATTTGTGCATGGAGTTTTTCAGTTGAGCTTAACTAGCTCAGAGAGGACTTGGTAAGTTGTTGTCCACTTTCCTCTGCAATGTGGCACAGGTTTACTGATGATTTCTCTTTCCAGTTCCAGCTGAGCAACTCACGTTGGGCAGAATGCACAGAGATCCCCGGGAGTGAGCCATCCTTGGGTCAGAGGGAATTGTCTCTCCTTCACATCTTCTTCCTCATGTAACCCCATCCCAACCAGCACCATACCCAAGGCTGGGAAGGGTTGCTCCCTTTGGTTGTAGCAGCAGCAACCCAGGGAAGATTTGCTTTTGATGGTGCAGAAGGTGGCTGGTGTTTCAAAAATCTTCTTACTTCCTCATTCCTATTTCCCCTTTCAGAAGCATTGAATTTGGGATGCACCTGAGGCTCTCCTGTCCCTAGCCTTGTTGCATAGAAGAGATTCATTTCCAAAAAAGGGGACAGCTGTGGTGAAGAGAAGCAGGTGGTGGGGGTGGAGGTGAGAATCCTTAAGGATGGGAACCTCTGAGGTTTAACAAGGCCAAGTGCTGGAGCTGCACCAGGGTCGGGGCAATCCCTGGGATCAATCCAGGATAGGGATGAGCAGCTGGAGCAGCCCTGGGAGAAGGACCTGGGGGTGCTGTGGGGGAGAGCTGGACCTGAACCCCCCGTGCCCTGGGCTGATCCCCAGCGTGGGCAGCAGGGCAGGGGGGTGC
>NW_008238323.1:939963-944130 GCF_000691975.1 Corvus brachyrhynchos | reverse complement strand
ATTGCTGTCTGTGAGGGTGGGCAGGCCCTGGCCCAGGGTGCCCAGAGCAGCTGTGGCTGCCCCTGGATCCCTGGCAGTGTCCAAGGCTGGGTTGGATAGCACTTGGAACAGCCTCGTTTAGTGTGAGGTGCCATTGTCCATGGCAAGGGGTTGGACTGGATGACCTTTAAAGGTTTGTTCCAACCCAGACTGTTCTGTGATCCTAGGATTCCCAGGAGGAGAGGACCAGCTAGCTCCTGCTAGCATAAAATCCATCCAGAGTGGCAGCTCCAGAGTTTTGGCTGGTGGCCAAGGTATGTTGTCTGAATGCTGCTCCAAGCTGGTATACAGGCACAAAAATGCTTTTTGCCAGTGAACCAGGGGCATGATTTAATAGGGATTAAGCAGCCTCCACGCCTGCCCTGCTGCTGACCAGGATGCTCTGCTCCTGCCCAATCCCTCCCGTCAGCAGCCACCAGCAGGATGGATTACTTCAGCAGGTTGACATCTCAACTTAGAGTTGGATGTGTCTTTTAGGATTACAGAGCTTTTCACAGCCCAAGTGCCCATTATATTGCCTGGGTGCCTGGAAAGAAAAGATTTCCTTCCTGATAATGGTTTCCCTTCATTTATTTACAAAGGATGATGCACGGCAGCCGGCACGGGCACGCGAGCGACTGTGTATGGATCAGCTTGTGGTTGTGATGCTTTTGTTTAGGATGTGGGCTGTGCTCTCTGCCTGCACAGGGAGTTTTGCACCCTGGTTGCTGCTTCCATGGGATCATGGCTCATCCCTTGGGGTGCCAAAAGAGCTGGGCAGAAGACAGGTGTTGTGACCTGCTAGGTGCATCGCAGAGGTGCACACACAGGTGCATGGTGCACGTGTGCAAGCTCATCTGGCAGGAGAACATCCTTGGTTCGTGTCTCCCAGCATGATCCCTGCAGCCATCACATCCTGCCCAGCTGCTGGAGTGATGCTCTGTGCTCTCCAAGGAGAAGCAGTGCAGCTCCAAAGAGGAGAACATGTGTGAAATGCTGTTTCTTCAGATATTCATAATAATTGTTCGATATCTTTACCTGGCAACATTTTCCTTTCTAAAGGTGAAAAATAACAAGGGTAAGATGTAACATTGGCTCTCGTTCCATTAGCTTGTAGCAGGAGCAGGGGAATGTGGAAATTGATTATGTCTGGCTTAAGTCACAGTTTGTAGCATGAACCAGTGTAAAATAGGTTATAAAACTCAGGCTGTTCACAATTCAGGGGTTGTTGATTGGAGGCTTTTTATGACCTGTTTCAGATTTTATATCTAGAAATGCTGATGCATTTCCATGTATTGAATTTGTATCAAAATCTGTGAGCATTCCTTGCTGTTGTTGCTGCAGCCAGAGTGATGCTCCAGCAGTCTCCTTGCCGTGACATCCCCTGCAGAGGAGCATCCCGTGGGGTGAGCCCATAAACCCACCTCCACTCACCTGATGTTCAGATAGTAGTTTTCTTAGCTGGGTGCTGTTTTTTCCTTTTCTATTTTGATAATATCTATCACAAGCCAAAGGTAATGTCTTCCCTCAGGCAAGGAAACCCATCTGGTGGAAAACCACTCCAACCTCATGCACGGATTTGACACACTAAAAGTCTTTATGTTTCTAAGGGTGATGTGGCTTTTGGTTTTGTTTAAAAAGAAGAGAAGAAAAAAGATCCACTTTCCAACCACGAAGAGCTGCTTATTGCAGGGAAGCAAGCTACATAATAAATTATTGTCTGGGTGAGAATCAGGGATTTCTGGCTTTCTGGTTACTGCTCGCCCTTCCTTGCTGAATCAAGCTGGCTGTTTTGGGTTGGATTCTGCAGCACTTGGCTGTCCCTCTGTTTTTTCTCCCCATTTACTTCTGTGTTTGTTTTAATGGCTCTGTTTCAATGCACCATGGTGTTTGCCTGCTGTGTTCGTGCCAGGCTCGTGAGTGGCACTGCAGTGTGGAAGCTGGTGGGCTCCTGTCCTGTCCTGTCCAGTCACTGGGGTTTTTCTGCGTCACCAGGTACCAGAAACCAGACCTGAGATGGGAGGGATGGTGAAATACATTAAATGCTCAGCCAACTGTGCATGCATCAGTATCTGAAAAGCCCAAGGCTGGCCCCCAGCAGTAAACACTCGATGTGGTTTTCAAAGGTGTTTACATTTTAATTAGAAAAGGCTCAGATCCAGGGTGTAATAATTTACATTTCCATACTTGATGTTTTGGTGTCTGGAAAGGTATTGGTTTTAGAGTAGCAAATCCAAGAAAGAGACCTGATGCTTTGTGGAGATGCAGCAGTACCTGGGTACAGGGAGTCATGGTTCATCTCTGTTGCTTTTATTTTCCCTAGTAACTGTTCCTGCGGGTGGCTGGGTACAAGAGCTGCCTGCCAGCAGTAAAGATAAACTGCTCATCTCGTTCTCTGAGATACTCTCACCGCTTGAGAGAGACACATTGCTAATTGCTTGTTGTTGGAAATGGGCTGGATGAGGAGAGGGAAAATATTGCTACAGAAGGGGCTCATTAAAAGGAGATGCTGGGAACCAAGCCGTGCTGATGGCGAGGAGTTCCAGCCCCAAACGCAGACAGTCAAAGGTCTTTGTGCCTGTGCTGCTGTCAGAGTGTGAGCTGGTGCATGGTTGTTTGCAGAGTCGAGGCACACAGAGGGTTTCACCTGACCGGAAGGTGCTGATAAGTAGATAAGAAGTAGAAGGGTTGTCCTGCGCTATCTGCTCTGCCCTGGTCTGTGTGGTCAAAGTATCTCTCATGTATGGGGGATTTTGGAGCCTGGACAAGAGATGTGAAAGTTGGTGTTGGTCGCTCATGAGAGAGGATGTGATTTCTGGGACCGGGATGGGGCCCTTCCCTGTGTTTCCCTGGGGATCAGGTTTGGTTCAGTTTTACCATCATTGCATTCAGGTATGGACAAATCTCGGCTGCTGAGCTGTTCCTCAGTTCATGTCCCAGGTGTCTCAGAGCAGAAGGGACCTGCTGGATCACAGTCTATGATAAACTCCCAAGGGAGAACTAACACAAGAGGGATGCTGGATGTCCTATCACAGAACATTCTGGAAGCAGGTGGCTGCATTGGTACGTGAAGAATTTGCACCGCAGCTGCCTTTTATAGGAGGCATCTCTTGTTCCTAGAAAACTCTGGGATGATAAATCCCATGTGGCAAGACAAAGGCTTTCAGGGATCTGTCAGGATAGCTCTGTAGCCTGTCACAGCCTGCCTCTGCAGCAGCTGGCCTGTAATGGCATTTCTGAGAAATAAATCTTGTATGCATAAAGGATGCTCTGCATTCCTCCTGACTTCACTTTGGAGTCACAGAGGAATGGAGGATTGGCCTGGGATTTTTTCAGTGTTTAACTGGAGGATAAGTAAGGAAGAGACATGGGTTTTCCAGTTAAATGCCTTAAGTCAGTCATTTAAGCCTGAACAGCTGAGGGAGGCCATGTTGTTGGAAAGATGGGCTGGGCAGTTGCCCTTTCTTGGGATTGGTGGTGGTTACACCTTTCAATAACTGAATTTCTGTTCCGGTGTGAAGAAGCCAAATGCAGGAAGTAGTTCTGCCTGAACTCTGTATTTTAGAGTTCTTTCTCAGTGGCCTTACCTAGGCCTTGGCATTGGGTATTAGCACCTGGCTGTGTAGTTGTCAGGTAAATCTGCTTCCAACTTTCACCAATTTGGCATGTGTGACAGTGTTGTGTTCCTGTTTCTCTTGCTTTGGAAGCCACAACCTTCAAAGAAATTCGTCCATGTGTGCAAAAGCATTTTAGGTTCTTAGCATCCATCCAACAGAAGCAAAACACTGGGAAAAGCAATCTATTCATTTTCTTTCCGTTGCGGATGCTCGATCACGTTGGACCTCGGCGTAGGAGCAAGGTGTGGTGTTGTTGGCCTAACAGCAGGTCAGGATGTGGGTTTGTCTGGATGAATTGGAGCAAGAACTGGCTTGCACTTGGGTCACCCCAGGCCCCTAAAGCTCTAGGCTCGGGCAGAGGGGCTGGAAAGCTGGGAAAAGGTCCTGGGGATGCTGGTGCTGGTGCTTCAGTCCTTGGGGCAGCTCTGGGCCCCTCAGGACAAGAGAGACATTGAGGGGCTGGAGCGTGTCCAGGGAAGGGAACGGAGCTGGGAAGGGGCTGGAGCCCCAGGAGTGGCTGAGGGAGCTGGAA
>NW_008238323.1:936172-939931 GCF_000691975.1 Corvus brachyrhynchos | reverse complement strand
TTGGGGCTCGGCACAGTGCCCTGACAGGAGGGGGCAGCCGGGGGGGTCGGGCTCTGCTCGCAGGGAACAGGGACAGGAGGAGAGGGAACAGCCTCAGGTGAAGTCAAGGTTGGATATTGGGGAAAATTCCTCCATGGAAGTGGCTGTCCATCCCTGGCAGAGCTGCCCAGGGCAGTGGAGGAGCCTCCATCCCTGGAGCAGTTTAAAAGCCGTGTGGATGTGGCACCTGGGGACATGGGTCAGTGGTGGCCTTGGCAGTGCTGGGGGAATGGTTGGACTCAATGGTCTTGAAGGGCATTTCCAACCTAAACAATTCCATGATTCAATGGTACTGTAAGAATTGTTTTAGGAAGATCTCTTTATGGGTAGCAGTTTTGCTGTAATGTTGCTGTGCCAGCGTGTTTTTGCCCAGAAGCCCCAGCTCCTCGCCTCAGGGAATGGTGTTTGTTTGGAGGGCTGGAATCCCTTGGCATGGCTGGGACACAGGTGGGTCTCACCCCAGGGGAAGAGCTGTGTGAAGTTGCCCTGCCTGTGCTGTCTTGGCACTGCCAGGCTGCTGCAGTCCAGGTTTTGGAGAGCTTTTGGTGTGGAGGAGAAAGGCTGGAGCCTCCTCCCTGGGGGAGGATGTGGGTGTGGGGTCCTCTCACCCAGCCTGCAATGAGCTGATGGAAATACGTCACTGTCCTGTGTGTCTGTGGTCTTCTCATCACGGACTCACCGTTTCTTATATCATTCTGATTGCAAGTTCCACTCTCCTGTTGCCTTCCCAACCCAAAGTGGGTTCCTTCTCCATTGCAGTATTTCACCTATCAAACTCACTACTTGTTTCCACAATTTCAGCAAGCCTGGAGCACCTTTGGGAGAAAGGGAATGAGCCCACAAGTGTCACAAGAAAGGCTTGTTCTTATTATTTGCTGATGAATGGTAAAACTATATAATTGCCATAAAAACTGCATAGTCTTGCTAGAGCAAGAACCCCATTTAGATCACCCTTAATAACAGCTATTAATAATAATTATACATTACAGTAATGCTGATAATTACTAAGTTATAGTAAGCCATTTGCACTTCTGTTGACTTCTTCTGCTGATGATTCCTTCTTTAATGATCACAGTAATGAGCACAACATGGGTTCTGTAAAATCATAGAATTCTACAGTGATTTAAGCTGGAAGGGACCTTCAAGGTCCTCTAGCTCAAACCCCCTGCCATAGGCAGGAACACCTTCCACTGCATCAGGTTGCTCCAAGGCCCATCCAACCTGGCCTTGGACACTTTCAGGGATAGGAAAGATTTGGAAGGTAATTTTCAAACTCCCAAAACTTATGGACTTTGTGCTTTGACAAAGTAGAGGGGAGGGAAAAAAGTGCAAATTTGAAGTTGATCTCTCTTAATTATGATTAAGGAATGTACCTGGGTTCTGGGAATCCTTTGTGGTAGGTGCTGAGCCAGCGCAGAGCCAAGGGATCACCGCTTCATGAAGAGCTCTCATGAGCATTTGTTTGCTCAGTGTGGAAAGATGCCAAATGCTTTGATGCTCAAGTGTGGGTTTGGGTTTTTCTTTGAAAACCTCTTTTTTGTACGTGTTTTGAGGGCGAGGTGAGGTGGGAAACCAGCTCCAGGCACAGATCACCAGGAAGAGCAGGAGTTGAGTGATGGTTTCCTTTAGGGGGAGGTGAAGGTACCACAAGATGATTTGGTTTCAGAGTTTCCCACTAGAGATCCACAAATATCTCAAATATGTGGTTTGTGTTTGTTTCCTGGACCTGGTGAATTCTGACAGATGTGTTTCCTTTCAGTTTGCCATCTCTCCTGTTGCTACTTGACAAAATGCTGGTTGGGCACCCCAAAAGTGGAGGCATGTGCTAGTTCTTCTTCTACTTCATGTTTTATCATGGGTATTCAACGCGGAGCATCCCCAGGGGAGTGCCCTGGGCTTGGTTTCCTCCAGTGCCGCCCTCAAAAAACCCTAAAATAGGCAAAAAAACTTTGGGCTTTGTAACGTGTGGCCCAGTGGGATGGAGGATAACCTCTGACCCTGCTCACTCCATCCCGAGTGATGCCACCTGTATCATTTGTCCCCTGCCTCATGCCATCTCCCCATGCCATCACACCCCTCCAGGACTCATGGGAGTCTCCTATGCTCCCAACTCTTTCTTTAGTACCTTCTGTTTAATAATTGGTGCTTTCCATTTGGTAATTGGCACTAATTAGTGAAAAGGAGAGAAGCATGCCCTCCTCCAGGGCTCCTTCTTTTTTCTTTCTTGACTTTTTTCTTTTTTCTTTGTCCTTTTTAGTATGCCACATGATTTTTGTTCAGGAGCGAATGTGTGATATTGATCTACATAATGAGCCTTTTTGACAGTCTGGGCACATTTGGGAATAACTCCTCGAGCAGATGAAATCCTTTAGGCCAGTACTGCTCATTCTCTGCAGTTTCCAAATGAAGCCACAATTGTTCAGAAGTGACAGAGAAGAAAATAATTCAGGAGCTGGAAATTACATGAGCTGGGAACAGATATTTTTTTCCCCCCCTTCCCTTCCGGATGGCATGTGACTCACTCCGAATTTGCTTAGCAATTTTATACTCATCTCAAAGCAGACTCTTAAATACCCATTCCTGGTGAAGGAGAGAGATGAAGTTGTTGTGTCCTGCAGTGTGCTGGGAGCTCCCGTGTCTTCTCCCCTCCAGCTGCAGGGAAGGAGGAATAGGGGTCTTACCACAAGACACTGCTCCAAGGCCTCGTTCTTTCCAAACATAGAATTATAAAATATCCTGAGCTGGAAGGGACCTGCAAGGATCAGAGCCCAGCTCCTGGCCCTACACAGACACCCCAACAATCCCACCCTGGGCATCCCTGGCAGCGCTGTCCAAACGCTCCTGGAGCTCTGGCAGCCTCGGGGCCGTGCCCATTCCCTGGGGAGCCTGGGCAGTGCCCAGCACCCTCTGGGGGAAGAGCCTTTCCCTGATCTCCAACCTAAACCTCCCTGGCACCGCTCCAGCCATTTCCTTGGGTCCTGCCCTGGTCGCAGGGAGCAGAGAGCAGTGCCATGCCCAGCACAGTTCCAGGAGCTGGTGGTTTCTTTTCTTTATGGTGTTACTGGCATTGAGCCCTGGAGAAACAGGAAGAAGAGCATTATAAATCCCCTGCATCTTCTGTAGAGCCAGTTTTCTGCAGCGAGAGGTTTTAAAAGTGAATTCTGTTCTGATCTCTGTTTCGCCTCCTCACTGGACCATTGACAGTCGCACCATTGTTTACTGCCACTGCCCTAGAGAAGCTTATCAGTTATCATCCTCTTCCTCACCCTTGTCCATTACCCCCAGCTTCTCACCCATATCCAGCACAACTAGTGCTTTGGATTTATTAAATCAAACATGTTAGTGTGGGGGTTTTTTTCTCCTGTGCATATGTCTGGAGGTTTTCAGCAGTTTGGGTTTTAAGCAGGAGGACAGGAAATATGTCTGTTGTCCTTAAATGCAGGAATATTACAGAAATGGAACATTTTTTGCATGCCTGGAAACCCTAAATGCAACCACCTAGGATTATTATAAATATTACTGGAAATGCAGACATACAGCAAAAAATATCCTGCCTGTGGTAGCCAATAGGCTTTGTCTGCTGGGTTTTTTAATCTTTTTTATCATTACCGGGAAATAATTCCTTGCTGTCTTTCTTTGTCCCGCTTTCTCAGGCCCCCTGTGTTCCCGGCGTGTCCCCTGAAGGGATGGAGAGCTCCTCAGTGGCATCAGCCTCCTCGG
>NW_008238323.1:914628-935930 GCF_000691975.1 Corvus brachyrhynchos | reverse complement strand
GATGGGATTAAACTCTGGGGTTTGGGCAGCTTGTTTGTTGGGGGATGTGTTTGAGGTCTCCAGCCTGCTGGTAGCAGTCTCCTGATGCTGGGTTTGGTTTTTTATGGTCTCAAGGCACATCACTGAAAGTGTTCCGGGCCAGGTTGGATGGGGCTTGGAGCAACCTGGTCTAGTGGAAGGTGTCCCTGCCCTTTGCAGGGGGTGGAATGAGATGGGCTTTAAGATCCTTTCTAACCCAAACCATTCCATAATTCTGTATATGAGGGATCCCTTCTTTATCTGGTATCAGCAGTGTTTGATCTGATCTGTCTGAGCTCTGCAGGTTTGCTGGAGCTGAGGATCTGACCCAGAGCTCCAGACCTGTTTTCATACCACCTCAGTGTAAAGAAATTACTAAAGGAACCTTTTTAAGAACAGGTTTTGGTGAAGAGGTCTTTTACAATTTGAGGATCAAAGCCCTTAGAAGCAGGAGAAAATATATTTAAAAATCTAGTGATCCAAAGTGTATTTTTTAACCAAAGGCTGGAAGATGTCTGTGTTTGAAGTGATGCTTTGGAGGGGCTTCAGGTCAAACAGACAAGTTCTACTTATTAACGTGTCAAGTTCAGAAGTAGTATTGAATTAGAAATAAATTAATAGACAAAGTTTTACAACCTCTTCCAGCCTGTCCACTGCTCTGCCAATAAGCCTGGGCTCCTTCTGCATCTTAAGGACAAAAATTTCTAATTCTCTGAAAACCATATACAGTTTTTGCATTAAAATCCTTGATTACAGCAACCAAATCCATCTTCCAGTTGTGGAAATGGCATTTTAGCTTTCCTTCCTGGCCTGCCCTGGAAAAAAGGAGCTGCTGAGTTTTTAATGTCAGTTCTGAGACTGTTCTCTTTCAAGATGGCTGGGTTCTATTTTGAAAGAAAAATTCCTAATAATGAAAGATCTGAACTCTAAATGAAATGAATGATCTGAATGAAAGATCTGACTCTTTTAATTAAACCACTTTTAGAGGCGCCTCAAATGGAGCAGCTAAATGTGGTTGTACCCCAGACCACTGATGCGGAAGTTTAATTAGGATTTATTGTGAAACTTCATCAAAACGCAGCATTTTGTATTTCTAGGGCTGTATAGTAGACAAAAAGTGAGGATGGGCTTTCACTTAGGTCACTTGCGTTTATCAAGCCATGTCTTAATGGATGCACCAAGAAGGAATTATCTTTTGTCTCACAAAGGTTTTCATTTTTCCTCCTATCAGAAATAATCAGGAATTTTTATTTCTGATTTTCTCTTCCTGATCAGTTCTTAGCAAAGCAAGGAATAAACACGCTCACATCCTGCAGCTGGCTGGAGTAACCCTGGTGGAAGCCAGCCTGATGGAAGGTGGCACGTTCCCTCTTAATGAAAGCCAGAGGGAGAAAGATGGATTTAGGGGAAAGGCACTCGGCTGAGACCAAGGAAATGGTTTTTAACTGCGAGGTTCTGCCAGCAACTAAATCTTTAATGTTGGGCAAGTTACTTAATCTCCCTGCAGTTTGTTTCCTTATGGCTGTAATAGTGTTTTCCCTGCCTGAGAGTGGATAAATCCATTCACATGTGTGTGAGAGTTGCTTGGATGGTACCGCATCCCTGGACAACTGCTCTCCTTGCTGGGGGCAGGAAGGAAAGGCACATCCTCCATGCTGCTCTCAGGGGAGCTGAATCCATCAGCACTTCAGAGAATCCCAAAATGTGGATCTTCCTGTGATGGGGATGTCCTCAACCTTGCTCCCACCAGGAAAAAAAGAGGAAAGTCAGAGGGAAAAATGCAATTATATTTTGCTGTGGACAATAATGAGTGAGCTTTTACCTTGAGAGACCTTTCCAGGCATGTGGTTGCACTCCAAATTGTTAAAGGAGATAGGGATAGGTCTGGTAAAAGGCTCTCAAGAGTGATGGCATCATGAGCCTGTCCAGGTGGGTCAGCAGAGGTGGCAGGAGAGAGAGAGTCATCACTCTCTTTAATGAGGGGAGACTGAGATCCCTGCATCTGTGAGCTAGAATGGGCTCTCTGATGAGAGCAGGGATCATGGGCAGTTGTAGTGGTGACTCTTATTTTGTGGCCTCATCCATACCTGTCAGGGAGCTCTCAGGTGTTAGTTTGTATAAAAAACAATGAAAATGGCTTTTCATTTTCTTCGCACATCATCCTTGGTGATGGTACCAAGCACTGAGTGTCTCTGGAGCAGCCAAGTGCTTCCAGCATGAAGGACCTCAGAAGAGGGACTGGTCAGTCCTCGCTTTGTTGAAGGAGTGACAAAATGACTTTAGGATTAAACAGCATCTCTCATGTTTGTCAAGTGAAAATTGCCTTTTTTTTTTTTTTTTTTTCACCAGTATGATGCAGCCCTTTTTTTCTTTAGGGAAAAAAAAAAAACCAAAGCAACAAATGACACCAAATTCAATTATTTTGGTGGAGGCACCTTGCTGCCAAACCTTGGGGCAACCTGGCCTAAGCATCTGCTGATCCCCTATGGCCATGTATGGCAATGGCCAAACCTACAGTTCCATCCTCATTTTCTGTTTTGTTTAAAATGAAAACACAGGGTGTTGGCAGCTCAGGGCATATATCCATCCCTGAAGCACACAAGAGTTGGGAAAAGCAGAAATTTCCCAACTTTCCATGGAAGAATTCCATGGAAAAGAGTGATAAAGTCAAGCCACCCTGGTGTGTGATATTCCAAACACTATCAGAGTCAGCAAGGAGATATTTGGGCTGGATTTTACTGCAAAGCACCATATCAAGTGCTTTCCCACAGTTGTTCCTGCATCTTCCCTGTACCCGCTGTCAGTGGGTGGAGCATTTCCAAACCAAAGCCTTTGGGATCATCCTCAAAAAGGAGGGGGTGCCACACGTGTGCAGCGATGCCCACGGCTGGACGGTGTTTTCTGTGCACTGTGGACTGACACAGCAGTTTTGCCCAGCCCAGCTATTATTTTACACAATCCCTTTTTTTATCCCTTTTGCAGTGGACAGCGGATTGTAGCGAGCAGCTTGATGGCAGCTGTTCCCCATCCCGAGGGAAGGGCTCGTCGTCTCATGAACATAACCAGGTAGGGCTTGTGTTTAGTTCCTCCTCCCCAGACCTTTGCCTTTATTTCTTGCACTGCCTCACCTGGGAGGTGCTGCCAGCTTTCCCTCTCCCCTGGGAGGGAAGATGTGTCCCTCTGCCTGGCATCCAAAAGCTCGTTCCTGCCCAAACCATGGGAGGTGGGCAACATCCTGATGTGTGGTTGGATGTGTTCACCAGGGGCTTAAAGGGGGAAAAATACAGAGCATCACATTTATTCCTGAAGACTTTCTTATTGCCACCTTTCCAAGGAAGCTTTTTGGAGCATCAGAGCTGATTTGGCAGCATGAGATGTAGCTGGAATGAGGGGTCTTTGTGTAGCTGGGCTTCTCTTTTATGTGCTGCAGCACAAGGATGGTGTTAGAGGGAAGAGCATTAAACAGCTGAGAGGGTGAGCTGGCAGAAGAAGCAAAGTTGCACGTGCTGAGAGCCTGTGTTGGTCGTGCAGTGACAGGAGCCAGGTGTGAGTCGGGTTTGGTGCTTGGTTGTGGTGTGAACACAAGTGAGGAGCGTTTACCAAGCACTGCTGGAGGAGGCTGTCCCTCCTCATGTGAGTACCCCCACGGCAGAGGGTTGGGTAGGGTGTGGGCTTGTTTTGACCATTGTCGCTTGGTTGAGGAGCTGCTGTGTCACCATGAAACCATCAGCTCTGTGAGAGCACCACTTGCCCAAGGAGATGTGAGACTGAGGCATCTGAGGGAAGGGGAAACAGCATTTCCAGTTGTTGTGGCTGATGGATGTCCCACCTGAAGATGTGGCTTCAAGCTGGTGGCTTTCGTGCTCTTGCCCTGCTTGATGTCCTCCAGATTCAGTCCCGTGTGTGGGGTCCATGAGGGGGAACCTGGGAGCCCCTTGCAGGGCATACAAGAGGCTGTGCCAGTCTGAGCAGGGCATGTTGCAGCTCTCATTTTGGGCACAGCTTCCTCCCACATGGAGCCATGCTGGGACTTCTCGGCTGAGGGAAGGGGGGTCAGGCACCCTGTCCCTGCCACAGCCCCGGATGCAGGGATGCTGGGAGCACCCCTACTGACACCTGCACCCAGCAAAGGCAGGGTGTTGCTGTGTAGGAAGGTGTGTGCTGAACAGAGGCACTGCTTCGGATGAACTCCTGAAGGTGCCAGACGGAATTGTGGATTTGATTTATTGCAGCTTTGATCTGTGTCAAAATATTCAGCAGCAAAACATCATCCACGCTCCCTCCCAGCACTGCAGACTGCTGCTGGATGTTCAGCCAGGAGACTGGCCATTTCCATCGAGCTTCCTTGAGTGCATCAGGGGCTTTCCCTGGGGAAGAAGGTCCCTGGCTCTTTACCCAAGGGCTCTGCTGACATGCCAGTGGCTGGTGGGGACCACAGGAGGATGCAGGAGTCGTGCATGGGTTTTATTTTCCTGACATCCTCCATCTGCCTGGTGCCATGCAGTCTTTTGTTTCAGCTTACATGGGGGTTTTTTGGTTTTGTTGCTGGTTTGTTTTTTTTTTTCCCCTCGGAATTAAACGTATTTGATCTCCTCCTACAGGGAGCTCCTTTCCTACACACAAACACCATTTCCTGGTGCCCAAGCTGCTTACCCTGTGTTTGGGCTCTCTCCCAGCCTGCAGCAGAGCTAGTAATTATCTCTCTCCATGTTTGGCTTCCTTTAACTGTGAGTAACAAATTTTACTTGGCACCAAAGAGGAGCTGCAGGCTATTGTTCCTCAGTCCAGGCAAGCATTTCTTTCACTGTCACTGATGTATGAGTGAAATGCTGCTGGTGAGGACCAGGTGCAGTTTATTACCATTTCTGGCTGTTAAGTTTTCACTAGAATCTTTCAATATTTGAAAAAAAAGATCATTAATAAGATGTTTCTCTTAAATTAAAATTATCGATCACTTTTCAAACCTGCTAAGGAAGAAGCCAGCTAATTATTTCCCAGTGGAATACAGGGTTGGGTTTGTCTGGTTTGGTTTGGTTTTGGTGGCATTTTTATGTTGCAGTTTTTTATGTATTTGAGGGGTTTGGGCAGAAAATTGAATTCCTGGTTTTCCTATTGTGTTTCCAGCCGAGATCTTTGCATTGCCAGTCTTAGTTGAAAAATACTTGGATTTGAGATTTCTGCTGGCTTCAGCTACTGTTAAAATGTGGGTTATGTATCAGTGATCATGGTATGCCTCACGTGGTTCTAACCTGGCCATCAGAAAGGGTATTTATATGGAAATCTAGGTTAGTCCTGGAAATATATTCAGCATGTGGTTCATTTTCTCTGAAGACAGAGTAGTCTAGGCTTGCATTTTCAGAAGTAATTGGCTTCCTAAAGGTTATAGGGAAGCCTAGAGAGAAGCTCACTTTCCCATGCCTGATAATCCTCCTATGCCCTCCTGACTACCTGATGCCTTTGAAATTCTGGGCAGCAAGTTAAGAAAAATAAAAGAAATATTTTTTTTAGTTTGTATGTGTTATGCATTTATATACAGTATGTGTGTATATAAGCATCTACTGGTTGTTGTACAAGTGTGGGGCTCAGAGCAATTTCTGAATAAAATACAATTTAAGGGTAAAAATGAGGTGTCTTGATGCAACCTGCAGCCCAGGATATTCCTAAATTGCTGGTTTCTGATGTTGTTTGCTATATGTGGGAAAGAGCACCCAAGACTTGTCCTGCTCTTGCACCACTTGGTGAGACATATTAGCAGCTGTGTGAGACTAGATGGATGTCAGTTCCCACAGGCTGGCAGATAGGCATCCCATACAAAGAAGTGGCTTAAAACCACAGAAAATTCCCACTAAAACCTCCTGGTCTTTCCAGTTCTGTGGATGGATGGCTGTGAGAAAATGGTCTCCTCATGGAGGAATCTTCTGAGATACATTTTGTGAACTCATGTGCTGAGAAAATCCTGGTCTCACAATTGTATTCAGCTCATCTGTAGTTCTGGTTTCCTGCTGGGATCTCTCTGTTTGCTGCATGGCATGGCCATGCTCCACTAAACCACCAGAAGGTTTGCTAGGTCTCACCCCGTGTGAGCCTCTGGGGCAAAGACCAGGTACTCAAAATACTATTTGAGCACCTCACTGCCTCTATAAATGAGGAAGGTTTAGATAATGGAATAATTTTAAACCCTTTTATGTTTGGATTTTTTTTTTTTCTTCCCCAAAAAGAGCCAGTGGGAAGTTTTTATATAATACTTTATTTGCATTCCCCTTGTGAGGCTGTGGCGAGTAGGAAGCTCTTTGATATATTTCTGAGAGCAATTCATTAAGTAAAAGACTTCTGGTATGGTGCATATTTAGGGAGCCAGCAGAGCTCTTGGTACATGAAAGGCCTGGCAGGAACTCATCCCAGGCTCCCCTTACGTAAAAGCCATTAACAAAAACCAGAGCACTCTGCGGGTTTGTGCCATTTCTCCGGGCAGTGGGAGAGGGAGAGCTGAAAATTCTCCTTCCTGGCCAAGTCACTCCCTTCCTCCATGGTGGCTGGCTGTCACCCATCATCACCAAGCAAAAACCTGTGTTGTTGGCAGTAAACAGGACTTGGTTTCATGCTGCTGATTGTGTCCATGTCCCACCAGGTGCAGCAGGAACTTGGTACAGGGTTTGGGCCCTCAGAGGCTTCCCCAGTTGATGGTCATGTTGCTGATCTGAGCAGTGAAGGAGCAGAAAGGGTGTGTGGATCACACCTGGATGATCTTACACCTTGCTTGTAGGACTCTGGTCCTGTCTTCCCTGAGGAGCTGGTGGTGGAGGAGATGGCTTGGTTTGCCCTCCTGTTAAACCCGCAGATACAGCAGCACATGATAGCAGGGTGGGGTGGTGGGTTTGCACTCTTGGGCCTTGGCTGGAGATGATACCACATGGAGTAAAGAGCGTCCCAAACTGTGCTAACGTAAGAGTTCTGACAAGGGCCTGGAGGGACAGAACGAAGGGGAATGGCTTCCCACTGCCAGAGGGCAGGGTTAGATGGGATATTGGAACGAAATTCTTCCCTGTGAGGGTGGTGAGGCCCTGGCACAGGTTGCCCAGAGCCCTGGAAGTGTTCCAGGCCAGGTTGGACGGGGCTTGGAGCAACCTGGGATAGTGGAAGGTGTCCCTGCCCATGGCAGGGAGTGGAATGAGGTGAGGTTTAAGGTCCTGTCATTCCATGTCCATGGCTTGATGTCATGGCTGTAAAAGCTGCCATGTTGCCAAAGCAAAGGCAGTAGGAGGTGTGGGGCAATACATGGAGGCTGTCTCTTGGGAAACGGCAGATTTCAATGAACAGTGGAACTCAGTTTTAGTGGAGAGTGGAAAAATCCAATTATCTGTGCAGATTTCATTTGCAGTTCCAGAGAATTTTTTTTTTGCGGGCATTGGTGCTGCTTGACTTCCTGGGATCAACCACCAGGACATCCTCCCTGGTGGATGCTGCAAGGGCAGGTGGGAAGGGATCATGTCACCGGGTCCAGATAACTGAAGTTAGCAGTGAAATTGTCTTGCTGGCTTAAGTCCAGTGACATCAGCAGGCAGCGTGTAATGCCCCAAATTCTTGGCTAACCAGATAGGGCTGGAGAGACAGTGGATTGGCAGGATGTCTTGACTAAATTTGTCAATCATTTTCCCTGTTCTGGTGGACAGCCTGTGTTGCCCATCACTGGGTCCAGATCTGAGAGAAAACAAGAGGGATGACTCTGGAAGGACTTTTAAAAATTATAGAATGTTAAGGGGGTGGAATGGACCTTAAAAATCAGCCACCTGCCATGGGCTGGGACACCTCCCACTACAACGGATTGCTCAGGGCCTTAACTGACCTGGCTCTGAGCACTGCCAAGGTTGGGGCATCCACAACGTCCCTGGGCAACCTGGGCCAGTGTCTCACCACCCTCACAGGAAAAAAAAAAATCTTCCTTATATCCAGTCTAAATGTCCCTTCTTTCAACTTGTGCCCATTACTCCCTGTCATGTCACTGTAGTTCTTGATGCAGAGTCCCTCCCCAGCTTCCCTGTAGCCCCTTCAGACACTGGAAGGTGCTGTGAGGTCTCCACGTGCTCAAGGTGCTCTTGTGTTCTCTAGGCTGAACAGCCCCAACTTTCTCAGCCTGTCTTCACAGGTGAGGTGCTCCAGTCCTTTTATCAACCTCACGACCTCCTCTGGACTTGCTCCAACAGTGCCATGTTTGGGGACCTTGTTTGAGGTTCTCCATCTCATTGACCTGCTCATGTCATAGCCCAGGGCCAGTTTGTGCACTGAATTTGGCTGAGGTTGGCCACCGTGTTGAGGATCTGTTGGGGCAGGTGGGTGCTGGCTGATGTTGCAGATGCTGTTTTCATGCTTCTGAAATAAAAAGAGAAAGCGAAAGACAGACACTGGCTTTGCCAGGGAGTACATGTTGGTGTATCCCTGCCTGATGGAGGAAGAAAGTAGAACTTGAAGTGGAGTGACTTGCCCATGATCAAAGAGCAGCTTTGAGGAAACCAGTCACTTTTCTGCCTGTAATTGCTGGGTGATGCTTCCTCATTTGGTGAATGCAACTGCAGTTGGAGAGGACTGCCATATAGGTGTAACTTTCTCTGGACCTTGGGGCTGGCCTCACGGAGCCGCAGTGCCTCTTGTGAAGCAGACACCTGCTCGGGTGCCAGGAGGTCTGGGAGGGAGGTGCTTCACTGCTTTGCTGCCTGCTTTGGAGAACTGTTGCTTCTGAGGGTGGAGGGAGGTGTCTTCTAGGCCTGGTGTCACCAGTGACTCATGTGAGAGGACATCTTGTCACCCTCAGTTTCCATTTGGGTGGGGAGGACCGGGTGATGGCTGTCTGCCCAGTGCAGAGCTTCCCACACTTACTTTTGTGAGACCTGATTTACCTTTGAGGTCTCCATCCTTCCAGGTTTGGATGAATAGGTCAGCCAGTGCTGAAGCTCCAGGCAGGGAAGGGATGACGTGAGCAATTTCCCCTGAGGCTGGGACAGGGTCTTGCTGATGGGTTTCTGTAGCACATCTGGAGTTCCCAGTGCCATTCCGAGAGCCCTCAGTGTTCCTCCTCTTCATCCTTGTGTGTAAACGAGCTATCTAGCACATCCTTGGCTAGCATGGCTCTTCCAGTGTTGTCCAAAAAACACAGCCACACAGGCTTGGTCCTTTCCCAGGTAGCCCAGAAAGATCTTGTAAGCTTAACCTCCTAGTTCCAAGTCCATCAGGTCCTTTGGTCCTGTATTGAGACACAGGTATAGATAAAACCTTACTTTCTGTGGTGGAAGAAGAGCTCAAAGTGACGTTTGGTGTCCCTTCTGCAGATTGGAGAGGGCTGGGGAAGGTGGACAGAGACCTGGGGACAAAAGGAGCAGAGCCAAAGGGGTTGGGGTTACTGCATGACATTTTTATAACAATTTCTGATGTTCTTATAGCATTATGTAATACTTGTGAGAAGAAAGAAACTAGAAAGTTTACCCTACTAATATATTTAGAGGAATCTTGTGGTTGGTTTGTTGTTGGGGTTTTTTTAAAGGTGTATTTTGAATTGTTAAAATAATTAAGCCTTTGGTTTTCCATAGAAAGATTGGAGTGGTTGTTCTGAAACAGGTCTAGGGAGATGCCTGGAGTGCAGTGCAAAAATTCTGCATAATGGGAAGATTTGGCAGCAGTACAAATTGGGTGCATGGAAACCTCCACTGCAGAAAAACCTCAAAAAGGGCCTTTTACACAATAGCTGTTTTCTGTTCTGACCAGGATTTAAAACAAAGTTGAGGAGTCATTTGAAGGACACCCCACAACTTGATCTAGGGATCTCCTAGGCACAGATGTGACCCTTGTTATCCTGGGGAATATCTCAGAGGTTTTTGGGGCCTGAGAGCTCCTCCACCTTCCTGTTGTTTTTCCTCTGGCCTACCTGTGAGTGCTGTACATTGAATATTGAAATTTTTACATACAATTGAGCATGAATCCCATCCAGAATCCACTGATATCTTCCGGACACTAAAACTTGTGCTGCTGCTAGAGTTGATCTACATCTCTACCAGCACAGCCCACTTCACCCATACTTGTCATCACTGAGAGCAACTACGTAGGTGATCACTGTGTTTCCATTTATGGCTTCTGCACTGGGGAAACTTATCTCCTTTTTCTGGAAAAAGGATTTTCAAACTTGCACTGAAGCAGCAGGAAGTATTAACTCTTGAGCTGGCAAAGGCAGCAGGATTAATTAGTTCATGCCTCAAAGAGCTCGCTGCAAAGGTGAAAATTGCAGTGTAAGTGAAACATATGATTATTGCTAATTAAAATGCAAATGTTAGATTTGACAGCTAGTTTTCAAAGGAGGGCTGCTGACAGTGGTAATGTGCACGGGCCTGACTGTTCCTGAGAAGGTGCAGAGCTTGGCCAGAAGGATTGGCATGGGTTTCAGCAGCTTCTGGGAATCAGTCTCTGGAGGGATGGTGTTTTCCCTTCCAGTCCCAAAGTGTGGCTCCTAAGTCCCATCTCCTGCTGATGAGTGTAGACCACGAATGGTAGGTGGAGGAGCCCAAATAAGAGCCCAAATAGGAGCAAGAGTTCAAGGACTATGTGGGAAGAGTTTGGGAGAGCCTTGTTTTTTTGAGGGCACGGCAGAGTAATGGGGCCAGGTGATGGGGGATTGGGTCAGCAGGAGGCAAAGGTTGGAGGGCTTTGTGCCATTACATCTGTTTCTTCAGTGTTTGTCAGCTTTGGCAGACAATTCTGTTCATGCAGCACGCTGGGTTTGTTTAGCAGGAGCCCTGTGTAGAACACACGCAGGTGGTGGTGCAGGATGGAGGAAGAGCAGTGCCACATCTCACCAGTGCCAAGCCATGGCTTTCTGCTGGACTCCAGCTGCCTCTGTGGGCTTGGGAGGAATGGGTTTTTATGGGCTTTGCAATGATGCTGGTGAAGGGGTTTTGTTGCTTGGTTGTTTTTTTAAGGAGCAATCATTACCTGCGTGCTCTCACCCACTCCTTGAGCATCACCCATGAGGTTGGTGCGAGCAGCCCTGCTCCCGCACAAGGTCTGCAGAGAGGGTCCATTTTAGCGTGAAAAAGCTTTATTGCAGGACACAAAGCCACCAGAAATGTCTGGGATTGTTTCTGAGGGTTGTATTTTCATTCTGGAGATTTGAATCCCTGTCAGTAAGGTAGCAGTAAAAAGTTGTTCATCTGTGGCAATGAGTCAGAAATTTGGGGGAAATACTGAGCTTGGCTCTGCTGGTGAGTTTGAACTTGAGGGTATTCAGGCCATACTCAGTTTGGACTGTTTGCATCTTCAGCAGACGTTTCAACAGTTTTTGGTGTAACAATTTTATTTTAAAAATGATTTGGTTTTTTCAATATTAGTATCAGTGCTTGATAAAGGTAAGGAAGGCAAACAGGGCAGAAGCCCCAGGCCATGAGTTAGAGCCAGGGGACAAGCTGATTTAGTAAAACCACCTGTGATTGTGATCTAACTGGTTTGTGCTGTATCCAGTGGCTTTTCTCGGTGGACACTGATGCACAGTGGTACCAATATCCTCATTTCTCACAAGGGCTTTATTGTGGCCAGCTGCATTTCTGGAATTTGCAACACCTTGGATTGTCTGAAGGATCTAAAAGTTGTGTCAACTGAGTATAACTGAACAGTGTTTATTTTCAGTATGTCTTTCAAAGCAAAGGGTGCGTGTGCTGACCTGGTCCCACCATAGCATTTGGCACAGAAATTTTGTATGTGTGGGTGAACAAGGTGTTCAGTGTGTAGGATACAATTAATCCTTCAAACACTGAGCAGTGAAGGTGCATTTCTCCCAACCACCTTTTCAGTTGGTGCACATCTTTCCCATGTCAAGGGACGTATTTCTCACTTCTCAGGATGCCTGCAAGGCTGGCTCTTCCCCAGGGCTTCCTAAAGTGGCCTGCCTGACATCCACCAAGTTTTTTTTCCCTCCATGCCAATTGAACAACTCCTTTTGTGCCATTTGGTATTTCTCAGCCATTGGGAGATTTGGGTCAGGGTGTGATGAGAAGGGAAGAAGGTGCTTTAACTGTCAGTGGGAATAATCACAACCTTTCAGATTTCATTTATATACAACTTGAAAACTAGATAATCTCTTTTGAAGTCAACACTGCAGTGTATTTGAGCTTACTTAAAACTTACAAGGTTGCAGTGTGGAGAATGTCCAGCTGGAGCGATGCAGAAACCAGCACTGGAGTGTTTTGCTTCCAATTCCTTGTGTTGGGTGAATGTACATCAAGGTCCATGCTGGACCACTGGGTAGCATCACCTTAGGTAGTCTAGGTTCTGCTGTGCAGTTGTCTTCCTGCCTCATCCCAGTCAGGTGGCACTTGTGAAGCTGGGACCTGGGCTGTGCCCTCAAATTAATGGCCTGGACTTGGCTGTTGTGGTGAATCCTTTTGACTTTGAAGGCCAAGGTGGCCCTGCCCTTGCCTTAGCCCATGGCATGTAGCCCCATGAGGACGTCTGAGACATGAAAAACACTTTTGAAGTGTCAGCTCTCACACCAGTCCTAGAACATAGGCTTCCGTTTGTATTTCCCAGATTTTCAGACTACTTGGAAGAGTTGAATATTCTGCACATTGTGATATCATGGAGTTTTAATCATTTTAGGTCACTTTAAAAGCCTTTCCCAAGCCTTTGGAGTAATTACCTTGACAATATCCACCTTTTTCCCCAAGCACCTTGTGGGGTATTTGGATAGAGCTGGTCAGGTGAGTTACTCTGGTTTTCAAATGAGCCATTATGCCCTGAGGGCTGAACAAGAAACCTGCAGCTTACTTGACAGCACAACAAGTGAGAGAATAAAGGAGAACATCAGGCACAGCTCCTTAAGAGACAAAAATAGTTACTTGTGTAATGTGTCTCCTGGTAAACTACCAGAGTTCTCAGCCATGTGTGCAGCTGGACTCCAGCAGTGGGCTGAGCAGTGGGAAAACTGACTGAGAAGTTGATCGGGGCCTGGGAGGGGAATTAAGGAAATGGGAATGGAATGGAATGGAATGGAATTGACCCTGAGATTAGCTCACTAGATCAGAGCATGGTGCTAAAAACACCAAGGTCAGGGGTTTGATCTCTGTACGGGCCACTCACTTAAGAGTTGGACTTGATGGTCCTTGTGCATCCCTTCCAACTCAGGATATTCTTCGATTCTGTAAAAGGAATGGAATGGAATGGATAGAAGAGAGTATTTCAGTTCAAAGGTACCTACAACAGTCATCCAGTCCAACTGCCTGCTCAATTCAGGGCTGACCAAAAGTTAAAGCGTGTTATTAAGGACATTGTCCAAATACCCTTAAGCAGCTTTAGAGGATGTGGGGTTGATGAATATGCATAATTAATCCTCATGAAGATAGAGAAGGTAAGTATTATTTTTCCCCATGCAAACACTAGAGTACTAGGGCCAAATCTTATCTTCATCAGAGCCTCCCAGAGTGTCATTCTTTTGCAATGTGTAAGTAGAACATGTTAAAGGACCCAGAGGAAGCCCCACAATCAGGATGCTGGTCATGGGCATGGTTTTGTAGGTGCCAGCACGAGTGGCCTGGGAGCTGGAGCTCTCCTGTCCCGCCAGGTCAGTGGTTTTGGAGTGTGTGGGGCAGAGTTGCCCTTGACTAAAGCAACCTGTTTGTTGTTTTCAGGATGAGTGGGATCACAGCAGCAGTGGAAGCACAGGATCCCGGCCAGGGTCGGGCTCCAGGCAGAGCTCTGGATCCAGGTCTGGCAGCCACAGGAGAAGCAGCCAGTTCAGGCAATCGACCAAGGTATACCTGGTAGTGACGTGCTCGAAGCTGTGGCCTGTGCTTGCTGCTTATTGGAGGCATCCTCCTCACGACATGTTTGTGGTGTGTGTCACACGGAAGTGTGGGTGCATGTCAGCTGTGAAGGACACTTCAAAGACCTATTTAATTCACTCATGATGTGTGACCCGCTGAGGTGTGTAGAGTGCCTTAATATTGGGAAAGAAGTCCCTAGTCAGCTGGTTAAGTGCAAAGGAAATCAGGGATTTTTTCTGTATTTGAAGTCTTGGAGTATTTCAGTTTGGGAAATCAAGAGATGTTTGTAATTATTTGCTGGCAGGTCTTCATTAGAAGTTGAAAGATGAGTGGACAGCACATAGATAGTGTTAAATGGTGATGTTGAGTCTAGCTGCCTTCTGTGTGAGCTGTCTGCAGGGCTAGATGGGGAGTTACCTTCCTACCCTGCAAAAGACTCTAAGAATTCACTTTTTGTATGGTCTTAGGTCCATCCTTGAACTCAGACTGTTAGTTTCTGTCAGCCTCTGTCTTCCTGTCTTCTCTTGGGAGTCGCTCTCCTCTATGCACATGTGAGCCCCCGTTGTGCCAGCAGTGGAGGGCAGACTGAGGTCGGGAACCAGTGCTCAGAGTCCTGGTCCATTCATCCTTTCATCCTCCCGAAGAGCTTGAGGAAATAGCTTTTCCTCCTGAGCTGTGCTGTGGTGGGACAGGACCCGCAGAACCTGGCTGTGTCTAGAAAGTGATGGTCCTTTCTGGTCCTTTTCAACATACCTTTTCTCTTTGAGTAGGGATAATATTGTCTTCCTCAAAATTGCTGTACTTTTATCTGTATTTTTCATGTGAAAACTTGCAGTTTTCAACAAGGAAATGCTTAATTGGAGCCTTTTCAGGCAGTTCAGTATCTATCTCATCTTTTTTTATTTTCTACCAAAGTGCAGCCAGGGGTTGTAGGCAGCTGAGAAGGAGGAAAAGTGGGGGAAGCTCTTCAAGCTCAGAACTGAAAAACGCTTAAGTAACACATGGCTCTGGATGAGCCCTGAATTTATACTAGGGACCCAGGTGGCCACTTGGTGTTGTTCTGTGTGCAGTGATGATTTAACAGGGTTGCAGTTGTGCAACGAAGGGCATGACTTCGTATTTGTTTTCTGGAGAATGGTAATGAGGAGCAGCAAGAGGTGGGACGCTGAGCTGGGCTTTGGAAAGCTGCTGCATGCATGCTAATGCTGACTTTGTGGGGAATTTGCTGAAGCTGCATGCATGGTAAACAGCCAGAGTCCACGTGGGCCTGTCCCTGTTTGTCTGGGCAGCTACAGGGGCTGGGCAGCAGTGGATGGAGGTCATTTGTGCTCACAAGGGCTGGAGGACAGAGGTTGTGGACGTGCATTTGAACCGCACGGTGTGGAGGATCTGCTTCACTGGATATCTCATCTCTCAGAGTACTGGTGTTACTCTTGAAAGTCTGTCTCTCAATCATCATTGCTAGTGAATTAATTAATTTTCAGCAGTACTAACTACTTCTCAGTGAAAAAGATGATCTAAAGCTGAGGGTGGGGTCACTGGGAGCTTCATGTTAAAATTGCTGATGGTTATAATTGCAGTCCTGGGGGGACTGACAGCAAGTCACTGCTTTTCTTAAATACATGCAGTTTTTAATCTTTTTTGTACCTGGATTTGAGAACTGGCTTTTTCAAGTCTTACTATTAAGTCTTAGCACTGTGCTGTGAGCATTTTGGTAAGCTCCCTGCAGCACGGGGCTGCAAGGCTGCTCCCTGTCCTATGAGCTGAGACAGGAACTGGTTCTAAAGACAGGTCATGGAAGACCAAAAGGGTGTCTTGAAATGACCACAGTGACTCACGACTTAATGGCAAGGTGTGTTATCGTTGGGGCCTGGCACTGTCTTTGTGGAGTCTGGCTGATGCTTGGAGTCTCTCCAAGACGTTGTGGGGACATCCTCTAGGAGGAGCAGGTTTGGGTGAGAGCATCCAGCTGCTGCCTTGGACCTGCCTGACCTCCTCACCACCTGAAATGGATTTGTCTGCAAGAAGAGGTTTCTCTTCTTTGTGTGACAGCTATGCTAACTTGCACCTGTGTACTTCCATTTTACTGCATTTGGATGTTTGTAAGGATTTAAAAAACTAATTCCTCTGCTTGGTGGTAGAAAATCATGCTTACATTTGCCTAAAATAAAAAGCTCATCTTCTGTAACTGATCATGGGAGTTATTAGTATTTCTGGTAGTTTGTTTCTGAGCAGAGACATGTCAACTTGCAAATCCCCAGGGGTTAAAATCATAATCCATAAACCCCTTGGAGGAGACTAAAAAGGGAGCAACCTGTCTGTGTTTGGAGTTTCTGGTGTCTAAATTGGTTGTTATGCTGGAAATAACTGCAAAGTGTAACCATCTGTTCACTGAGGACATGTGTCCTGACATTGGTTGGGAGAGTGTTGCTCACTTTGTGAGCAGATTGAGCTCTGGGACTTCATTAAGAAATGGTCACATTTTTTATGAGTTTCTAGTGTCTTGGTTAATATTAATAATACCTGAAAATGACAGAAGTTATATGGTAGGGAATAGATGGAATCCAGCTTCTCTGTGTTTTGCCAGAGTGGAACCATTTGGACTGAAATGCTTAAATAATCTGAGTATGTGCAAGATTATGAGTAATCTGAATAAGAAATGTTGAGGGGAAAATCAGTTAATATGGGATTCGCTATTTGCAATGCATTCAATCCATCCAGACTGAGTCAAGTCTGATTTCTTGAATGGTCTTGAATGGCAGAATCCAACCTGCTTTAGTTCATCTGCAAAGGGTGGAGAGGGCATCCCTCTTTGTGCAGGGAGGACATGTGAGGGGTGGTGACTGTGAAGGGGCTTTGAATAGCGTATGTGAGGTCTTTGCTTTAGTTGCTCGTGCTTTGGGTTGTCCATTTTAACTTAAGCAGCTGCACAGGGAAATTCAAGGTGTTTTACTGTTGGCTGGGGGTTTCTTATAATGCCCATGGGGAAAGGCCCTGGGGGTGCTGGTGCCAGGGGCTGGACATGAGCCCAGGAGTGCCCAGTGGGCAAGAGGCCAATGGCCCCTTTTGGTGCTCAGAAATTCGGTTTCTTTCCCGAAGAAGTGAGGGAATTCTGCTTGTCCATGGAGCACGGGTGGGATGAGGAGAAACTGAGGGAGCTGGGAAGGGGCTGGAGAATTCCTGAGGGAGCTGGGAAAGGGGCTCAGCCTGGAGCAAAGGAGGCTCAGGGGGGACCTTGTGGCTCTGCACAAGTCCCTGACAGGAGGGGGCAGCCGGGGGGGTCGGGCTCTGCTGGCAGGGAACAGGGACAGGAGGAGAGGGAACGGCCTCAGGCTGGGCCAGGGGAGGCTCAGGGTGGACATCAGGAGGAATTTCCACATGGAAAGGGTTGTAAGGACTGGAACAGGCTTTCC
This sequence comes from Corvus brachyrhynchos, assembly GCF_000691975.1. NCBI lineage: Eukaryota > Metazoa > Chordata > Aves > Passeriformes > Corvidae > Corvus > Corvus brachyrhynchos. The sequence goes on along the minus strand of NW_008238323.1, from coordinate 918,706 downwards.
AGGGTACTGATGGAGTCAACATCCCTGGAGGTGTTCAAGGAATGCCTGGATGAGGCACTCAGTGCTCTGGGCTGGGTGACAAGGTGGGGATCAGGCACAGGTTGGACTTTATGGTCTTGGAGGTCTTTTCCAACCTAAATGATTCTGTGATTTTGTGAATCAGCCTTCCCCCTGGACTTTGGTGGATCATGGTTGTGGACATGGGGCAGGAGGACAGGGCTGGAGTCAGAGCTGAGCTTGTGCATTGTTTGTTCCATGTTGTGCACAGCTCTGTGTCCCCAAGGCTGAAACTGTCACTCTTTGCCTTCACGGTGCAGTTTTGCAGCAGATGAGGGGTCTCTGCATTGCAGTGAGCATGGATTCACACAGGAGCACAGGATTCCTTGTCCAGAGCCAAGACACCTCCGTGGTTGGTGGTGGGAGAGGCTGTGCCGTGGTTCACATAGTTCCATGTGCCTCCTTGCAAGTAACCTCCTTTCCCTCTCTCCTAGAATGGCAACAAGGAGAGCAACCTTGACATGCTGGGCACAGACATCTGGGCTGCCAACACCTTTGACTCCTTCAGGTAAGCTGGTTTTAAAATGCTTTAAGAGAAAGATGGACCCTTAAGATGGACCACACCTTCTCTTAGCCTTCACCAGTGTGTCCATCTTGCTGGTACCCAGACACCAGAAAGTACCCTGGTAGTACTGACATCACTGTTCCTCCTCCCCATCCCCATTTAACCTGTGGCACCAAGCACAATCTATTGAAAGTATCCTGTGTGCTTTGGAGAGGCCACTGGGTGGGTTTGCATTCCAAACACCTGAAACTGATACCAGTACAATTACTTACAGTCACCCCAGAGCTGCACAGGCAAGGCTTGAGTCAGCTCTGAGCTACTGCTCTGGGATTTTACTCTCCCATTAGTTGGAGGTACCATCATGTGTTGGCTTCTTAGCTACTGCCTCAGTGTGGACAAGCAGTGAAATATGCTTTCTGTCTGGTTTTATGCACAGTCTGCATGTGTTGAGTCACTGGAGCAGACAGGTTGTGCAGGAAAAGAGAGAACATCATTGCATGGACCAGACCAGTACCTGTTGGTATACCCTCTTGGTACAGAGAGCGAGTATATCTTGCAGGGTGTGTTCTGTATCAAAATTAGAGGCTTAGATCAAGCCACAAGAGCTCAGCGTACCTAAAAAACAAGACAAAATGAAATTAAAAGAGATGCATAAGTGTGAAGGTTGGAGGCTCACATGCTCTGCAGCAGGGAGTGGTGCTCCCAGAAATGCCAGCTTTCCTTGTCTGCAGGCTCCGATGTGCCCTCTGCTCTTCAGCTCAGTGGTGTTTAATTAGTAGTGGACTTCCTTTCTCTGTTTTTCCCTGTTTTTCTCTCCTAGTGGTGCAACGTGGGACTTGCAGCCTGAAAAACTAGATTTCACCCAGTTTCACAGAAAGCTGCGAAACACCTCCAAACACCCATTGCCTCACATAGACAGAGAAGGGTGAGTGCTGTGTCTGCAATACTGTGCTCTCCAGGAAGGGTCTCTTAACTTCTCCCTTGCTCTAGGAACTTTGGTGTGGTGGCACGCCTCACGTGGAGGACATGGGAAGAAGCACTGGACCACTTACAGAGTTTGAGGATGCCACAATCAGTCGGTCTGGCTCCTCTGTCACCCAGTTCTGGGCTGGAGCAGAGTTGTTCTCTGTGTTTTTGCATTGCTTGATAGATTTCAGTGCTTAAATAACTCAGGATCCAAGCCTCTTAGATCCAGGTGTCCTAGATTTAAACATCTCTGGATATTGAAGGAAAGATCCTGGCTTAGTGCTGACCTGGTTGCAGTTCCTGTGAGTGACAGGCTTCCACTGTTCTTCCTAGCAAGAGTTCAGGGAAGGAGAGAGCATCAATGCAATTCATAAAACTGTGAAAACATTAAACAGCTCCTTTTGGTGGTGTCAGCCTCCATGGGCTTCCCTGGTATTTCTGGTTTCCTTACTGGTTGTTGGTTGGTCAAACCAAATAAATGTGTGCTGGCACCAAGTGGCTCACCAGTGTTGCTTGGTTGAATATCATCATTTCTCTGCAGATGGAGAAGCAATCACTCCTTGACAGGAGGGTGCAGCCAGGTGGGGGTCAGGCTCTTTTCCCATGTAACAAATGACAGGGTAAGAGATAAAGGCCTCAAGTTGCGCCAGGGCAGGTTTAGATTGGGTATTAGGAACAGTTTCTTCACAGAAAGGGTTGTCCAGCCCTGGCACAGCTGCCCAGGGCAGGGGTGGAATCCCCATCCCTGGAAGGATTTAAAAACCCTGTGGACGTGGCACCTGGGGACTTGGGTTAGTGGTGGCCTGGGCAGTGCTGGGAATGGTTGGGCTTGGTGATCTTGGAGGTCTTTTCTAACCATAACAATTCCATGATTCTATAGATCAGGTTTTCCTCACCCTATCACTCAGAGCATAGAGGAAGGCAAAAATCAGAACAGGTCTAAAAGATGGGGTTGGGAAGATTGCAGCTGATGTTCCATCACTGCCGTGTTGTTTGCAGGGATGGAAATCTCCTCTTGGAGACATTTTTCTGCTGATAACTTGGTTTTGCCAAAGTACTGTCCAGTGCCATATGCCTGGTCTGCACATCTTGTTTCGAAGACAAGATTAGAATTGTTATTAGAACAGTTGATTGGAAACAATTAGAAACATCCAGCCAGGCCAGCAATCCCACACCAGCCCAGGCTTAGCATCTGCAGGAGGCTGCTGTACAGTACAGGGACAGGAGCACTCACACAACCTATTTTTCCTGCTCTGTAAGACATACTGCAGGTTTGTAAAGAGCAATTTTCAGAACATTTGGAACAATGTAACACTAAATTTCTCTAAGTCACTACGTCTCATCGTTTACTCCCATTTTTTCAGATGGGTTTGAAAAATGAGATGAAGGGGCTGTCTGTAAGATAAGATATAATATGATAATATGCTTCCTCTGTAAGAGAAGATACAATGTGCCCCCTGGTTGATGGCACTTGCCAGGTGATCCTGTCAGTGACATCTGCTATATGCAGGGAGGATGCAGCAGGGTTGGTGTTCTGGTTTTCCTCTGGTTCCTGCTGTGTTGTGAATGCCCACAAGGTAGAGAAGGCAGTGTGGAGGAGAGATATTTAATCACTCCTAAATATTACAGCTGCAAAAGTGGAGGAAGAATTAGTGTATCTGCAGAAAAGTTAAGCAGATATTATCAGCACAAACCGTGCATCTCCCAAAGTGCATGCCATGTAAGTAACCTGGCCAGAACAGAGGAAGCACAAAGGAGGACAAAATGGTTCTTATTTTTTAACTTCTAAAGCTCACTGTGCTGTGCATTCATCAGCTCTCCATGGTGAATCTGTGCCGAGATTTGCTTGCTGAGCCTCCGTGAATCTCTACCTGCAAGCTAGGCATTTTCCCTCTTGCTTGCATGGGAAGCTTTTTTTAACAATCTAGCTGTGCAGTGAAAAAAAATAATAGAGGAAAAAAAGGAAAAAAAAAAGGAATATGCTGTTCAGTGTGTGCTTTTAACACTAAAAGAACCATTTTATTCCTTAATCTGATCAGTTGCCTAAGGCTGGCCATGTAGTTGCATCCAGTTGTGTGACCTCAAGTGACTTTTGCTTGGGTGAAGTGTTTTCCTCCAGGAAGACATCTGCTTTTACTGGAAGAAGTTTGGTTGCATGCTGAATATCAAAAGTGGAGCAGTTAAGAAAAACCGGGGAACTGTACCGCGTTTCTGACCTGAATTCGTCTGGCTTTAATTTCCAGTCCTAGCTCTTGCTCTGCTTTTACTCTTTCAGATCAAACAACCTTTTGTAGCTGGTATTTTCTCTTCATTCCAGGTATCTCCCAAGCACATGTATCACTTGAGTTTTTCAGGTACTCTAAGGAATTTCTCTACCACCTCTTTGAAACGTGACTGCGGCCATGCCTGTGGTCCTGTAACTGGGGCTCAGCCACGCTGTTTCTAGAGGGAAGCTGCCTTCATCCCCCTAATCCCTGCCTCCTCTTCATCCCCTGCCTTTTTGCCACAGTTCAGCATCAGAAATTCAGCCTGGGGTGGTCCCCACTCTTT
>NW_008238323.1:894033-914614 GCF_000691975.1 Corvus brachyrhynchos | reverse complement strand
TCCTACAATACACTTGTGTTCTGCACCTGCAGCTGGCATTATTTGTCCCCAGATGGGTGACACGATTTTTCTCATCTATATAAATACATATGTATCAATTTTTTTTCATACATGTATTTCTGTATGTGTACACACACTATGTTTTTCCCTCTGTAAATCAAAGTCAGGATTTTATCTGTGATGGAAAGTCAATTGTTGAACACCTCTGATTTCCTATAAACATAGAATCACAGAATGGTTTGGGCTGGAAGGGGCCTTCAAGATGACCTAGACCAACCCCCCTGCCATGGGCAGAGACACCTTTTACTAAACCAGGGTGCTCAAGTTGATTAAGGTTAATGAAATTGCTTCCCTTCAGCTTGCTGGTTTTTGAGCCTGGTACTTCAGCACACACCATTTTTCTCAATTTTTTTCTCCCATTTTCTCTAATTCCAAGATCTATTTTTCTCTGACTTCTAGGCACTGATTACCTGGGTCTGGTGCTGCCAAAGTCTCTACTGTATCTTATTTAGCAATATCTTGCTTCTAACTGACAAAAAAGTACTTTATCATTCTTGCATAATAAAAAAGATCATCTCTGTTTTTTTGAACGTAGAGGGGTGATATTTATTGACCGTTTTTTCTTTTTCTGTATCATCACAAACTCTCTGCATCCAGATAGCAATTATCTTTGGATTGTTTTTTTTCCTTTCTTGTTCCAAGAAAGTCCTTCAGCTGCCAGTTCTGTGTGTGGTATGGGAGTGCTTGACTTCTCACCCCAATTTCTTTGTCTTTCAAATTGTCTGTTTATATTTATATCGATTGCCACTTCCTGTCTGAGGTGTGTGTTTGCGCTGATTTTCGACACCTTTCTCAGCAGGGGAGCTGGAGCTCCTGTGGAGACCAGCAAATGAGCAGTGCTTCAAAGGAAACACTTTTCATTACTCTTCTTGTGCTCTCATTTCTGCTGTCCAGGTGGGCTGTGCTTTCAGTTTTGCTTGGTCTGGAAATCGAGTCACCCTGGGCTCAGGACTGCCTTTGGTTTTCTCACTGCTGCTACTACCAAAAGTGTTTGCAAGCTGTGGCAGATGGTGCAGGTGGAGAGGACTGAGCAAAGCATTTAATTTTGTATTAACAGCTTTACGCCTGCGTGGGAGTGTTTTGGAGGCACAGCACACTTGCTCCAGAGAGAGCCTCTTTGTTTCCGTGAGAGGCCTTTGCAGTAAGAACTGATATTCCCCTTGTGCCGTGATAGAAAATTAACTGTGTCCCCAGCGGGTTTTCACGTGCTTTTGTTTTGTTTTCCTCTTGCCACAGGCTTGGAAAGGGGAAGTACGAGGATGGTGACAGCATCAACTTGAATGACATAGAGAAAGTCCTTCCAGTGTGGCAGGTAGGTGACAAGGACATCTGCCCCTGCCACAGTGGAGACCAGCAGCAGCGTCTTCCCTGCCTTGTGTTCCCTTAGGAAACCCTTCTCAGGAGTGGGAAAGCTGCCGGGCTGTGGTCCTTTGGGGGTTGGGATGGAGATTTGTGCCTGTTTTTTTGGATATTAGTGCTGGGCAAGGGCAGTAACCATGGAGGCTTTGTGGGGAGGTGATACACTGAGGGCGTTACATACCTGTGTATGTACACGTACACAGGGCTCCTACGTTTGAAAAAAGGAGATTCTGAAAAGCATCAACCCCTCCTGACAGCTCCAAAATAAGTTGCTGTCAGGAAGCCAGCAGTGCCTGTGTGCTGACCCAGGTATTTCCCTTTTGGGAAATATGCAGTGGTATGTTCATATGCAGTTATAATCCACCTGTGTGTGTTTTCTCTAGCCTATTTTTTCCCCAGATCTCTCTTTACAGCCCAGTTTTGGCAGTTCTGGTTAAATGACCTCTGGATGTGTGGATGTTGGGGAATGGCAGGATGAGACCCCACAGTTCAGAAATCAGGTTGAATAAATCAATTTGTCAGCATCATACAATTTTTCATTTTACAGAGCCCTAGTCCTCAAAGGAGCTGAGTTCACTGAGCTAGGCAAGTTTCTGAGGGTGCTCAGTGTGTTTTTGCTGAAATCTCTTTGCCTCCAGAGGCAAGGATGAAAACATCTCGTGTGCTGTGGTAGTGTTACCCTTTTCAGTGTTCAGCCAAGAGCTCGCCGGGCTTCTTGCTCACGCATCATGTGAGGAAAAGCTTTGCTCATCCTGCAGACCATGTGACAATCTATCTTACTGTTTCTTTTGGGTGAGCTATTTGGCACTGAATACATGAAGGAGTGGAGAAGGGCAGCTGACTTTGGCAGGGAGGAGCACTGCCTGCAGCTGCTTCCTGCTCAGTCTCTTCCATGTTTGGTATGTCTGGACTTTAGGTCACAGGGAAAAAATATCAAGTTCAGCTGATACAAACCCCATTAATTCTGCAAAATAAGGTTATTTTCCCTGGGGAATAATTGGAAATGAAGAATCAAAGCATCTTTGGTGCGAGGAGCTGATTTCCTTCAAGAGAGTTTTAATCAACAGCTGTTAAATAAGCCAGGTCCTCCTGGTCTGGTTGTCATTTCATCGTGTCCTAAGAGTGCATTGAATACAATTAATTAATTCCAATATATACATTAATATCTGGCTTAATTGTTAGTGTGACATCTCTAAGCTGGAAGACCTAGTGGGAATACTGGATTTGATGTTTTGTTTGTGCCTCGGGGCAGACTCGTGCAGTGCTGCATTAATTTGCAGACGTGTTTACCTTGGCATGTACAGTCATTTGTCTGTGGGAACTAGGACCCAGGTGGCTCTGGGAGGGGGTTTATCTTGTTCAGCATGGACAAGTGAAATACTTGCAGACAGCTGGTTTAATCCTGACATATCATTGTTAACTGGATTTGAATGCGATCGTGCAATGCTGACAGTGATTTTATAGCTCTTTATCCCTTGTTTTAAATGGCTCTGTGGAGCAGTGGGGGTGGGGGTGTGAGTGGGGAATAAGGGAAGATATTCCCTTATGTGAACTTGTGAAGGGAAAACTCCTCACCCCATAGGGTTGTCCCACACTGTTATGTTCATGTGCCATCCTGAAGAAGAGGCTTTTCAGGTTGGTGATGTATAAATTCCTGTTCTGTCTGTGTTTGAGAGCTCATGGGTAGCTTACAGCAGGCGTGCACAGATGGAGGGGCCAATCTGAGCATCCTTCAGCCCCACTGGGGTGGTCTGAGCATCCTCCAGTGTGATTGAACCAGTCCAAGCATCCTCCAGCATGACTCAGATGCAAATGTTTTGCTGCTGGGCGTGCTTCAGCAGCTGTGGAAAGGTTAAAAGCACCACATTTGAGAGAGGTAGGAAGTCTTGCTTGCAGGTTGCTTGGAGATTTGCGTGCCTTTGGTGTTAAGGTGTGATAGACACAGGACATGAATGTAGAACTAATCTCCAGTGTACATCCAGGGCTGTATGGGTATCTCTACACAGAGGTGCAGTGATGTCCCTAATGAGCAGAATATTCTGGTTATCTGGGGGTTAAGCAGACTGTTCTGGATATCTGGGTGTTAATATCCCTATCCATGAGTTTTTCTGCTGGAATCTATCAGTAGTATTTTAACAAAATATTGCAAGGAAGGCCTGTGACTATTCGGGAATTGAAAGGTGGAAAAACAAACAAAACAAGCCCAAACGGCCTCCCCCAGATCCTCTTCTTTTGTTTGGAATTCATGCATCCCAGTCCTTGGGGATGCTGTCACAGCGCGGTGTGCTCTGCCATCTCGTGGACATGCACAGGCTCCACAATTCCTTCACCACAACTCGTAATTTGAAGCTCTCTCCTGCTCCATTCTTTCAAAATCCATCTGAGGTGCTTGTTTTCACTGGTGAATAGGTTTTATTTTTGAAAGTTTCGTGGCTGGGAGCTCATGAGGTCATTGCCTTGGCTCAGCTCATGAGCCATAACCTCTTCATCTCTCCTTACCCATAAGAGTCTGCAGTATGATTTGGGCACTAATTCACCAAAGTGCTGCCAGAAATGACTCTTTTGAAGATAAGTACTCTCCATTTATAAGATCTGCTTTTTACTGCACACCAGGGAGCATCTGCTGCGTCGGGAGGCGCAACTCAGGTGCAGAGAGAGTCTTTAGCATCCTCTCCTTTTTCACATCGGCTGTTTGTTGAAGGAGACCACATAACCACCTTGGCGTCATGAAGACATCACAGGGAGGGCTGAGTCAGTGCCTTTTGCTTTTGCTCCCTTTGGCAAACACTTGGGAAGTCTTTCAGGCTTGGATGTGTCACATCCAAGTACCCTGGCCCCAGATTTAGTCTTCAGAGCCCTTGGCAAGGGAGCCCTTGGCAAACTGTACACTTACCAGAGAAAACAACCCAAGGGGTCATGTTCTGCAAGATCACAGGATCATGGAATAGCTTGGGTTGGAAGGAACCTTAAAGCTCATCCCCTTCCAAACCCCCTGCCATGGGCAGGGACACCTTCCATGATCCCAGGTTGTTCCAAGTCCCCTCCAACCTGGCCTCGGACACTTGCAGGGGTGGGCCAGCCACAGCTTCTCTAGACAAGATCCACCCCCCTCCTTCCTGTGGAACTGCTGTAGCTCACAAAGGACTCAGGAGGCTGCATGTCACAGGGGTGTGCTGTGAATGATGCTAGCTAGACACAAGCAGAGAGTTTTGGGACATGTCCCAGGTAGTTTCTGGACCGGTGTATTGCAGTGTTTGGCTTTCAGTTTGCTGGACTCATGCCTTCAAGCTGGGCTTGCCCTCCTTCAAATGCTGGGAATGTGCCTTCACTGCCCAGCTGCTCCTTGTCTTGTGTTTTAGGAGGTAGAAATGTGGCACTTCTGAAAGGCATATTGGGCTTCATTGTTGTAATGTGATAAACTTGGAAGATGGCATTGATATAATTTGTTTTGGCATCTTACTGCCTTCAGCTCATCTCCTTCCGTTTCCTTACTGATTCTTGACCCTTTTTGTCATATGCTTGCAGTTACAATAAACTGCTTGTTTCTCTTCTGGCTGCGGTCGTCACCCAGCTTCCTTGTTGGAAGAGAAACAAGGGAGAAGCTCCTTAGGAGAAAGGCAGACTCTCTGAAATTGTTCACGTTCCTCTTAGTACCACTGTGTTCCTGATTTTGTCCAAACAGGATTAGAAATACTGGGATTCCTGATTCAGTTTGTAGTTCAGCCTACAGGTGCTTAGGCAAATATATTTGTTATTTAAACTCCTTTCTTTTTTACACATGCCTGTGTTTGACAGCAAAAGCAAGCAAGCTGCAGGTTCTTCTTTTAGCCTTGATGTTATGCTGCTTTTCTCCTGGTGCTGGAGAACCACATGAATTGAGGCACCCACAGGAAGCTTTGCCCATTTTCCTTGGGACCCCTCCTCACTGACAAGTATTTTCAAGTCAGACCTTACAGTTCAGTGTGGAGATCCTGTGGGTAAAGGTGGGACCTATGCATGGGCTGGTCACTGGGGGTTCCTGCCCCAGGGGAGGCATGGACACACTGGGACATGGTTTGTTGCACCTCAGTGTAGAGGTCTGGGAAGGGCTGGGTAATTCCCATCTGAGGATACCCATGTCCTTTCCCTGTCAGCTCTATAGGGTGCAGTGATGGACCAGCTCACTTGTGGATCTGGTCAGATATGGAAGGTTCCTGAAGAGAGATGAAGCCAACCCAGGTATCCAGGGGGAGAGGGTAGATCATGGGCAAATGTCCCCTCTGCTGTCGCTCTGCAGGCAAGGAGGGGAGATTGGTGTCCAGCACTGGTGTGAGGGCTTGTTCTTGGACCCTGCAGATCACTGATTCTTCCAGGGAGGTGGTAGCGGGAGAACAGGTCTCTTTGGAGCTCACAGACAGATTTTTGGTGGTGTGGCGTTATTTACTACCGCCGTACAGAGTTGTCATCCACTCTACCTCCTCTCTTGCCTGCTCTTTCTACACTGCAAGGCTGGGCAGTTCTCATTTTACCCAGCACATTAGGCAACCCAGATTCCTCCTCTTTCACAGCCTTGGCCGTAGCAATGTGGCCCTCTCCTAGCAGGCTGTTCTGTACTGGTGGATCTGGGGTGGGCTGATCCCTCTTCTGTCTTCCCCTCCCACTGGGAGTGACCTGGTCGATGTGGTGTGTGCCCCTTGTGCTCTGTGTCCCTGCTGTCACTCACCGCATCTAGCCCTGGTGTCATTTATGTGTCCACCAAACACTTACGAAGAGGGTGGGGTGCCTCCCTAGGAGCCCCAAAATGGGGGGATTACTTCTGCTCATCCCCAGTTCCTGCTGGAGTCTGCCCAGAGTGTGTGGGCACAGAGTGTGTGCCTTCAGAGAAGGTTTCTTGCCTGACAAGCCCATATCCCAAGGGTCTTTCCAATACAGTAACAGCTAAAACCGCTGTGGAAAGTCCCTGTCAAAGAGCCAAGGCTTGCTTGAGTATAGGTCACAACGTATTGGGAGTCTGAGCTCTGCTCCTGAGCAGAAAGCTTTTGGTTTGCCGTGATTACCAGTGAGACACAGGCTTTCTGTGGCCCTTTTTTTTGCTGCATTTGACCCACCTGACAGCGCCCGGGGCAGAGAGGGCAAACTACCATGGTCACCTGTAACTCCTCCAGCATCACTCCCATGCCAGAGTTAAGGCCACCATTGCCAAGGAAGGCAGATGAGGCCCCGGGCATCTCCAGAGCACAGGAGAGGTCTGAACCAAGACTGTCTGATGTCCCATGCAGATCATCACCTTGCAGGTTCCTGCAGGCCTGGGCTCTGGTGGTAGAGCACAGTCCCTGTGATCCCTGAACCAGATCATAAACCCTGAGGGTTTTATCAGACGTGCAGGAAAGGGAAGATCTTCTAGTGGCTTTTTAAGATTATGATGGTCTTTCATACCACAGAATCAGAGAAATATTAAGGTTGGAAAAGATGCATAAGATCACTGAGTCCAGCCATTCCCCAGCACTGCCAAGGCCACCACTAACCCTTGTTTCCAAGTGCCACATCCACGTGGCTTTTGAATCCTTCCAAGGATGGGAATTCCACTATTGCCCTGTGCCGGGGTCTGACAGCCCTTTCCATGAAGAAGATTTTTCCTAATACCTCATTTCCTAATACCGTACAATAGCCTTATTCAGTGCATAAATGAAACACTAGAGAAATGGCCAGGAACTTTGATGTTTCCATTCTTATTTTTATTATCATTATTATTTTCCTCATTATCATTATTAAAATTGTTAATGTTGCTTATTATCATTATGTATATTATATATTATCAGTTATTATCATTATTATGGTTATTGTTGATGTCGTTGTTGTTATTGTTATTATTATCACTATTATGGCTCAGAGCAGGTTCCTGATTGTGGAAAATGAGATGGGCTCTCCCTTCTCAGGGCTGGTGTTACTCTTCTGTCCCTCAGGCAGATGTAGCAATGCTGACTCATAATTCCTGGGGGTGTCTTCCCAACCTGGTGGGCACAGAGATCCCGTTTCGTAGCGGCTCCTTATGCTGCTACTGGTCAGCTGGTCAGAATTAGGGCCAGGCTGCCATGCTTGCCAGGATATGAGGTGTTGGGATGCTCTCACACCCCGGTTGGATTGACTGGTCAGGGATTTGGATTTAGGATGAGCAGGGAGGGAAGGTGGAAGGGACGAGGGTGGTTTGTGCTGCAGCTCTGAAGTTCGGCAGTGTTTGGTGGCCGAGGGGACAGGGCTGGTGGCCGAGGGGAGCCCTTCAGCACTAGAGGGCACTGCGGCCTCGCTGCACGGCCCTGGAACACAGCTCTGGGCAGAGGAAATGAGGCTTTTCCAAAGGCTTTTTCCAAGCAGAAACCCCACTCTGCAGTGTCTCTCACCCTCCTGTGCCAGGTCATGCTGCTCTCTATCCTGCTGTGTCCACCTTGGGCTCGGAGTGCGTGTCCAGCGTGGGGAAACCTGAAGGTGTTTCTCTGTACCTGGGGCTGAATTTGGGTGTGAGCTGCATTTTGGCTCTGAGCAGAGTGAGGTTAAAACTGAAGGTGTCTGTGACCCCCCCCTCCCCCAGGTACCAAACCCTGAGGGAGGCTGGTTCTTAGGGGTTGGACAAGTCCCATCTCATGACTCCTTGGCAATCCCACCTTTGCACTCACAATCCTCAGCTCCGTGTATCTCCCATGGGATGCTCCAGCAGGGCTCAGTCTGGTGCAATGTTCCTTGCACCAAGGAGCAGTTCCACATGTGCTGAGGGGTTCTCCCCTTCTGTGGAGGTGCTGCTGCCCTGTCAGGGGTAGGATGTTCCCCTGAACACCCACATTTCCATCTGTCCCTGTCCCCCACCTACCTTGTTGTACCCACCCCATGTTAAGGACATGCCAGCCTCAGGAGGACAGAGATGGGCACCATGGGTTGCCCACTGCTGGACCATCACTGTTCCTTAGACACCAGTTTGCCAGGCACTGGTTTGTACCACAAATAAGATTAATAATGGGATGTGGGCTGCTTTGCAGCTTTTTTTCAGGTCAGAATGATGGAGGGGTGGACAGAAAGAGATGTCAGGACTAGGCTGGGCTTACCAATAGGAAGTAGTGAAGTTCGGGTTCATGACCAGGGACTACAAAGAAAGAGGAGTGTGGGAGAGCTGTTCCTGGGAGGACGATGAAGAAAGATCCTCTATTTTACTTTTAAGGAGTCCACAAGTAGTTTTAGTCCCGTGAACTGCAGTTTTCTGGGGAATTAACTGGTTTGGGCAAGGGGAATTGTACTGGGGTATAAATAACAGCTCAATAGGCATTTCAGGCTCAAAAATGTCACCACATTATGCTCTGGCTGAAACACACCAGGGAGCTACTTGGGTTTTTCCCAGCTTTACAGCTGACTTCCCTTTCAGAAAGGTTTGCTTTTATGCAGCTATATAATATCCAAAGCAAACCTGTTTTGGTTTTTCCCAGTCATGTCTATAGACTCCAAAACACACCCTTTAAATCCTGCCTGAGTTTTAACTTCTCAATAATGTTACGTTTCCTTCTCCCTTGTTTTCTCAGGGGATTCATTAGAAAACTGAGAGGGTTTTTTGCTGCACTCACTTGAGTTTGCTGAATACTTTTCTGCAGCGTGAAAGTAACGTGGAGGAATGATTAAATTTTAAAAAACGTTACTAAAAGTAGCTGAGGAAAAAAAAAAATCCAGATTTCTAAAGATCCCAAGTAAAAACCCAGTGTCTCTTTGGTCAAGCAGCTATTTCTGCTGGCTTGGCTGTTTCCACATCCTAATCCCCTTCCCTGCTCTCTGTGAAAGGGATGAATTTTTAATAAAATCAAGGGAAGGAAGGAATTTTCTCTCTCAAAAAATGTAGGCTTACCACAGGACCAGAGAAGTGAGACGTGCATACATCCCTGTTGTCAAAGGGACCTGGAGAGCCTAGAAACATCTCGCTCTCTAAAAATCCTGCTAATGGGGGATGTCCTCGTCCCTGGTCCGACAAAATAGGAGGTTAATGTTTCCTGACACATTTATAAATTTCTTCTTAACCAGAAGCAGCTCCCCCACCCTTTTCTGCTGCCTTTCCTCTGATGTTGTGGGAATAGAAAGCAATACAATAAATGAGACCAGAAGTTCTTAAAATGCGAATTTCCTGCCTGGAGGCAGCAGGTAAGTGAATCCCATTCAGCTTCGAGAGATGTATATATAGCTATGGGTGTAAATATAGGTATTTAGTGGCAGGGTAAGTGTTTATTGCAATGCAGGGTGGTTTGGTCAAAGATTGTCATTTAAGTGGGAAATTTATTGCTGCACACGACGCCTGGATGTCTCTTCCACGGGGAAAATAAAGACTGTTTATGAAGGGATTAAATGATGTCCTCACTGTGGTAGCAGACCAAGCTCTGTAACCCAGAGGTCCTTTTAGTCCTACATTTGTATTGTCCCTCATTTTATGATTTTAAAAGTACTTTTGGTGGTTGGTTTTTTCAGGATCATAGAATCATGAAATGGTTTGGGTTGGAAGGGGCCTTAAAAATTTTATTGTTCCAACTCCTCTGCCATGGGCAGGGATGACTTCCACTAGACCAGTTTGCTCAGAGAGCCATCCAGCCTGGCCTCAGGTCACTTCCAGGGATACTCCATTAACTTCTCTGCTGGCTCTGGAAATGGCTGAAATGTACACGTGCTGGCATGGTCAGTGAAAGAAAACTCTGTGGCCTCCCCAAAATGCCTTTGCTGGATGGTGGGCTTGAAGGATTTTGTTGGGGCTAATAGGCATAGCGAGCGGAATGTGGTCTCCACACCTTAGGCCACGCGATGCTGCCCCTGTGTCCATGTCTCCCAGGGTTATTCCTCTTTATTCTTCTCCTGTTCATACTACTGTGGAGAAACTCCTCATTGTTGGCTTGCTTTCTTTTTCATTCTTTTTGGTTTTGTTTTTTTTTTTAATAATTCTTGTAATGTTTGAGCAGAGAAACCACTGGAGAATGATAAAGCTTCATTTCTTCCTGCTTTTGTGACCTGCTTCATTATTTCGTTTCTCATTGTATATTCTTCTGAGGCGCCCTGTCCAAACGGAAAGAAAATATGTGAGCTTGTAGGAGCTGTTTGTTTACCTTTGGCTGGGAGAAATAAGACCCCTTGGGTGGGCAAAATAAGTAGGTATCACAGAAGATACGGATTGCTTCTGCTGGTTAGTTCTGGGGAGCTGACATTTGCTCCGTCGTGCATCTGTGAGCAGCATTATTTCCTAAAGATGGTGGGCTGTGTGTGCCTTCAGCTGGCCAGCCTTCCTCTTGGTGCTCTGCACAAATAAAATATAAAAATACATGTTCCTTAAGTTCAGGTTGCTGCACATTTTCTAGATAAGAATGAGATGATTTGGGGTCAGTAGTTACATGTACACAGTTTGAAGGAGCAGCAGGAGAGGTGAGACACCCTGTCTTGTTGTGTCATGATTGTTCCACAACAATAATCCAGACCAAAGGCAGTTTTTAAGATTCAAGACACAGATTTGCCCTTGTAATTCAAAGGAAAACATCAGTTCAAGCTGACCTCCAGAGTTCTAGCCTGATGGCACCATCCCACTGCTGCTGCTGGACACCCTGGGCACACCACAGAATGACAACAGTGGCTGCTCTGCTCCAGCCGTTGGGCCTGTGGTCAGTGAAAGTTTGGTTTTCCAAAGTTTTCCTCTTGTTCGGGTTGTTCCCATACCTCTTGCCCATGGAGCTTGTTAAGCCCTGCATCTAGGATCTTAAAACTGCTTGACCAGGAGGGTGTCGCTGGGGAGAGTCAGTCTGTTCTCCCAGGTAATGAGCAACAGGACAAGAGGAAGCAGCCTCAAGTTGTACCAAGGGAGGTTTAGATTGGATATTAGGGGAAAATTTCTTCAGGGGAAGGGTTGTCAAACGTGGAAATGGGTTGCCCAGGGCAGTGGTGGAGTCCCCATCCCTGGAGCAGTTTAAAAGCCGTGTGGATGTGGCACCTGGGGACATGGGGCAGTGGTGGCCTTGGCAGTGCTGGGGGAATGGTTGGACTCAATGGTCTTAGAGGTCTTTTCCAACCTAAATGATTCTATAATTGTATCAGTCTCTCTCGGTGTAGACAGCGCTGGGAGACATCAGGGATGAAGAAGCTTCAGGATTTCCTGAGGTTATACAACCAACTCAGCTTGAAGGTTACAGAGAACCTGGGGGCTAGGCAGGTGGCTATGGATGATGACAGGTGGCTAGGTGCAACCAGTGTGCTAAAAAATCATCTCCATGCGAGCAGATTTTGATCTGGAAACCTGGTGGTGTGCTTTGATACCTGTATTGTTGGGATAAGGTTTCCACTTGTGCTTTATTTTGCTGTCAGAGCAAAGCCAGCCCCGTGTGCCTCAAGGCTTTGGGAGGCGGTGCAGTCCCTGCACGCCCTGAGACAGCAGTGTCCCTGCACAACAGGTCACCACCCCGATAAGCACAAAGGCAAGGAGTCAGGCTCACACTGGAATGGTATTTCAGCCAGAAAGAGCAAAGGGGGCAGAAAAATACCCTGACCATCAGTTTGTGAGTGGCCACCTTCGTGTCGTGCGAACATAATATTGGTTTTCTATTTTATTTTTTTTATGGTTGGCTTAACAATTAAAAGGCTACACTGCACTTTGGTTTTTCCAGTCTGCTGCATCGTGTGACCCTGGTGACTCCGAGCTAAGCCTCGTTATATAATGGTGGGGTGTTTTTTTGGAAAACCTCCATTTAATCCTTTCAGAGCAGAATTCGCTGTTTTTGTTTTCTTTCATATCGTCGTCTTGTTTCCCCCCTCCGCCTCCCCCTTCCCCGGCAGGCGCACGCTGGAGGCGTCAGTCTGGGAGCAGGCTCCTTTCTTCCCTTTTTTTCTTTTTTTTTTTTTTTTTCAAATCTGAAGAGAAAGGAAAAAAAAAGGTTTATTTTCGTTTGCTTGGGTTACAGCGCCTTTCCCCGCCGTCGGGGGGAAGGACTACGTGATGTGCAGCAGGTATTTTGTGAATGGAGCACAACCCTGTGACTCCCCGTCGCTTGACCGAAGGGGGAGGCAGGGGAAGGAGAAAGAAAAAAAAAAATAATTAAAAACCACCACCCAGTGACTCCATCTGACTCGTTTTGGCTGGAAAACTTTTTCAGCGCCGTGGTTCTTAAGCCAGGAGGAAGCTTTCTTCTGGCCCAAGAACAATAAAGGGGTCAGCAGCCTGATCCTCCCTCCTACACCCTCTTCCTTCCATTGTGAGGGGTCTGTGCAAATATCCCAGGCTGCTTCTGCTGGGGCCTGAGGGACCTGAGCCACACATGTGACATTAAAGAGAGACTCCGCGAACTCAGTAATCCTGCGAAAAGGAAAAAAAAAAGAAGAAAGAAAAAACAAAATGAAGTCTCAGAGGAGCTCTATTTCTGGTGCAGTGTTATGCCTGGAGAAGTTACCGATGGGTGTTTCTCATGGTGGGGGGAAATCCGTCCCCTTACCCTGCCTAGGTGCTGCTTCACAATCCACGGCAGCATCTTCACCACTTGGTCGACAAGTGGCCAAATCCACACCCAGGGAAGGTGAACCCTCATGTCTCACCAGCCCTGCACCTCCTCCATTTCTTGGCTTATCCAAGAGGGGGAATTTCTGCTGTTCTCACAGTGCAGGTGCAAAACCTGTGTGCTGCAGGTGTCCAGTCTCCAGCAAGGATGGGGCTGAAGGAGGCCCAGCTGCTTGACGTGTTGTGCTTGTTCAAGGGATTCACCACCACCTAGCAAGACTCAGTTTTTCAAGCCAGTGCTTTTAATGACTTACCCCTCGGATGTTTATCACAGACCATGAAGGTCTGAGCCAGCAATCCCTGGGGCAAAAGGTCTTGAGAGGTGCTGTGGGGCCACAGGAATGTGCCCACCAGTCCTGTCCGTCATGAAGGCCACCCGCATCTCTCTGGAAGGAGGTCAGACACTGGTCAGAGGGCTGCTGTGATTTCTGTGATATTTCTGGTGAATCCAGAGCAGTCACGAAACTTGCAGCCCACACTAGGTTCTGCCACCATGAGTGATGATTCTCTTTCCAGGTGGTATCTGCCAAGCTAGATGACATCTCCTCCCAAAGGAGAAGGTGGGACCTGTGGCCTTCTAAGAGAAGTAGAGTTCAACGCAGGAAGCCACATCATGCACTGAAAAGCTGATGCATTTGCCAGAGGGAGAGCATATGATGCTCATCAAGTTGTATGAACCCACCCTTTTTTTTTTTTTTTGACACGATTACCCACCTAACAGCATGCGTGACCTCTCCTGGCCGCGTCCCGGCTCGCTGGCCCTTGGCACCGCGCGGCCGCATGGATCACGGTGGCGATCTCGCCGTAAGGCAGTTCCCGCCGTTATTATCTCCTCGCCGCGTCGATAACGCTTCACTGGCGATGGCCAGGATTTCCTCGCACTACAGAGCTTTCCTGAGAATCAGCTCTGCGAGCGGCGGAGGAAGCAGCCACTGCGAGATTGCTCCTGGCTGCTGAGAACACGGTGGCCGACTTCAAACGTACGTGCGACCTGACATGATCCGAGGAGCGCCGCGCCGGCTCCTCTTTCCCCTCGCCCGCCTCGTCAGGGGGGGTGGGGGGAAACTCCTCTTCTCCTGCAAGTGCTCCAAGAGCTGAAGCAAGACCAAACATGGTTATGAAAGACTGTCAGAGGTGGGGGAGAGTTGTCCCATGTCTTGCCTGGAATTCTGAGGGAACGGCCAGAGCACTCCTGGCCAGGGGGGAATTCAGGGTGTCCCTGCCACTCCTCTTGCTGTGCCACAGGGTTGGGACATGCTACACACTTCTTTTTATTTGAAAGGGAAACCATTTGTAGTTCCATTTTTAAGTGCCTAGGCAAACAGATTTGTTATTTAGACTATTTTCTTTTTTTACAAATGCCCATGTTTGAAGGTAAAAGCAAGCAAGCTGCAGGTTCTTCTTTTAGCCTTTTCTCCTGGTGCTGGAGCAGCTCTATGATCTCTGCAGACACAGTCTAGCTCCAGGATTTTGATGGTGCTTCCAAGTATAAGTGATAATTACATTGTTGACCTTGGTGGAGGGCAGGTGAAGTGTGACAGAGTTCCAAGGTACAGCTCCTTTGCTAATATTCCAGAGAACCAGTGCCCAGCTGCCCATGGCCAGTGAGGCCACAAAATTAAAGTAGCTCCAAGGGTTGCAAGTGTACCTAAGGCTGGGAACCTGCTGCGTTAGAGGTGGAGTTCTGGGAGTACCTGACCATCCTGACATTCCTGTCTGAAGGAGAAGAAAACTGCCTTGTTTGGCTACTACTTGTTGCATCTTTTCCTGGCAGGATTTGCATACAAGGCAGGACTCGGATTTATTCTGCAAGTCCTCAGCTTCTGAGAGTTGTTGGTTCAGGAAGGGGAAGGCTGCAGTGCAGCAGCTGGTGGCTGTGCTCTTCTGGGAGATCTAGGGTAATTTTCCTGACATGAGGTTGGATTAAAAGACAAGGTGTTTTGACAGCACAGAAGTCTTTCTGCATGTGAAAATTGATGATTTAGTGGTCACCTAGAGTGATTTGCAGTTTGGATGGAGGAATCCAGGCATCTTTCACAGGTGCTTTTCCAAAGGCACTTGGTTATTTGGTGCCTTTGCTATGTTTAGCATGGGCAAATCAGAAGTTAAAGCCCTGGTGGGAAGGACTGACTGTTCAGGAGCAGAGGGTATTGCAGCAGAGGATGGTTAGAAGAGAATTATATGGAGACAGGTAAGGGATGGGAGTGGTGGCGGTCCCTTAGTCCACTGTCAAGTCCAGTCAAGTTGCTGCTCCTTGATGTGACCAGTCCTATTTTCAAAGAAATTGACCGAAAATCTCCATCTTCTGTGTCCATATTTCTAAACTTCTGCGTGTGTCTTTTGTCCACGTCTTCCAAGACTTGCCTGTGACGCCTGTTTGGAGTGGCTGCCCGTTTGCCAAGAGGGCTTTCACTCTGCCAGACCTAAGCACCTGCCCACAGCCACCAAGGTCCTACTATGGGTGGATGCAACTGAAACAAGGTTTAAAAGCTCATATGAAAGGGCATTGAATAGCAAAACATAGCCTGCTCCTTCAAGTGACCTCCAGCCCTTTGGAAGCCATTTGGCATCTTGAAAGATTCCCCATTGGGTGCTGCAGTTTGCTGTGGGGTGGTTTAATGGATTTTGTGTTGCCACATCTCTGTTCTTCCCCTGTGTGGTCACGAAATGGCTTTTCAGACCTTAACTCATGCAGAAAGACATGTCCAGAGGACGGGTTCAGGGAGTATCCTGCCCTGGGAGGTGAGGGCTGAGGCAGCTGGGAGTTTCTGCTGGGGCTTTAAGGAGTCTCCCCATGCTGAGAGCTGTGTACAGTAGGAACAGTCATCAGCCTCATCTTACGTGCGCCTCGTCTCACTGGTTAGGATCGCTTCCCCCGTGGAAACCATCAAGAATTTCCGTTATTTCCTTTCCTGAGGCTTTGTTTGGGTGGGGATTTCTGGAAGGTATTTCACAGGCAGGTATAATTAAAGAAAGACATGCTTTGCCTGGAGGCTTGACGAGATTTCTTTAAAGCCGGGCCTTTAGTGTGGTGGCAAAACAGAAACCGTTTTTTTCCTGGTCCGGTGGAGGGGAGGCTGGGGAAAAGGGGGAGATAATCAACTGGGAATCATCCCAGTTAAATGCTGCACACTGGGGTTAAGGCCCTTATCCAGCAAATCCTTGAAATATGTGCTTAATTTTAAGTCCCCCTGACTTCAATCTGTTTACTCTTGTGCTTAAGTTTAAGCATGTGCCTAAGTGCTTGGCTGGCTGCAGGCCAAGGCAAATAGTAGTCTTAGGAGCAGAATCGCATAAAGTAAGTGCTTTACTGGACTGAAGTTCTGTGGGACAGCGGGTGCCGTGGCACGTCTGGGATGCTGGAAGGGGACAGTGCTGTGTATCCCAGCTCCATCGAGTTATTCCATGTTGGGTACCACAGACTTGGGGCTGTGCGCACCTTGCAGGGAGCATCCAAACAGCGCGGCCTCTAAACAGGTACCTGAAATTCAGCATCTGTGTTTCTCTGTTCTGAAGGCATCAGCATCACCTGTAACCTTCTGTATATCACAGACACAGTCTTGGAAAAATACATAATTTATTTCCTCTCAGTTGAGAGAAAGGAGCATGTTAGTGGAGGAAAATATTCTTGATTTTATCATCAAAGAAGGAAGGAGAGCAGATTCTATGACCTGACTAATAAATCTTCATAGGAATTTGTGTGGCTGCATTAACACAACAAAAAGAACTCCTGTATTAGCACAAGCTTTTATAATGGCTTTATCTTCTTCTTTCCTGTTCCAAGCTAATTCCTGAAAGCCTTCTTCTAATCCCCCATTTTGCTCATCCAGCCTGGACTTCTTAGAATGGTGACAGGGGTTTTTTTCTTCAGTTTTAATCTACAAATGACAGCACTTAAAGCTAATAACTGTAGCCGTGGCACGCACAAAAGTGAAAAACCACCATCAGGAAAACAAGATCTGTGTTTTTTGAAAACACCACTGCCAGGGGTTAAGGGAAATCTGCAGCTGGAACAAATACAGCATTCGTCTAACTTCCTCAATAACTCTGCCGGGGGAGCGGGCAGTTGCCAGACTGAGGAAGCGTGGTTAGCCATCGAGTCTTTGAATGCAGCTCCGTTTCCCCCTCAAACCCATGGAATTTATATTAACCTCCAGCTTTTCTTAGCTGGTGGGAATTTTTTTTTTTTTTTAAATTTGCTTGAGTAAGAGCCTCACTTTTGTTGCTTTGGTTCACAGGAGGAGCGGAGGAGATGGTTCTGCTCCTTGTGCCGCGCTCATGCTGGCAGGAGGCCAGGGATGTTAAATGAATAATTTCTGGCAGTGATAAAGGAGAGAGAGGTTGAAGCTGCCAAGCACAGAGTCACAGATGCCTGATGACTTGGTTTTGGGAAGGGCAGGCTTGAGAGATCCTGGCTCGCTGGGTTGTCTCCAATCCCAGCAGAGATGCAGGCAGGAGGAAGAGCCCCATGTGCCTTTAGCATCTTGTACATGGGTGTAAATGAAGTGGGCGAATCACAGAATCACAGAATGGTTTGGTTGGAAGGGACTTTAAAGACCATCACTCCAACCCCCTGCCATGGGCAGGGACACCTTCCACTATCCCAGGCCGCTCCAAGCCCCATCCAGCCAGGCCTTGGACACTTCCAGAGATTCAGGGGCAGCCACAGCTTCTCTGGGCAACCTGTGCCAGGGCCTCACCACCCTCACAAAGAAAGAATTCCTTCCTAATATCTTACCTAAATCCAGCCTCCTTCAGTTATGTGAGAATGCCAGTGGGGATGTCTGAAACCATTTTCACTCTGATACTTGTCTACCTAATTTAAGGCCGCAGGAGACCTACCCAGGTGAGTGTGGAGGGTAGCTTGGGAGACCTCGTTTTGCATCCTGGGGCTCTTGTGGGGTCCCTCTGTGACTTCAGAGCCACTTTGGAGGCAGGGCATCTGCCTTGTGGCTGTGGTGCTGACGGTGGTGGCAGGAGTCCTGGGCAGAGGAGAGAGCTGGCTGAATGGACATGGTGGATGGTCCTGGTTGCCAAAATTGCCATCTCTCTAGTGGCAAGCAGTTTGATGTCTCCTTCCAAGTCGCTCATCACAAAGCGCATCTGCAGTTTTCCTGTCGTGCCCTGTTCTGCTCATTGCCCATTCCAGTCTTAGTGGCCACTATCTCAGACTCTTTTCAGCTTCTGGAGCTGAGCCCATCACAGACCCAGTTCTGCCAGCTACAAGGGCATCAAGGAGATTAGAAAGCAGCTGAAAAAACTGTAGTGAGGAGGGGCAACATGACCCAAGACATCCCAGTAAGGAAGGTCTTTGGGTTGGTCACTTGACATATGAAAATGTATCCAGCAGTTTGCTGCAGATTCTTACGGACTCATGGAATGATTTAGATTTGAAAAAACTTTTAAGACCATCAAGTCCAACCATTCCCCAGCACAGCCAAGGCCACCACTGACCCGTGTCCCCAAGTGCCACATCCACACGGCTTTTAAACCCCTTCAGGGATGGGGACTCCACCCCTGCCCTGGGCAGTGTTTCTGTGTTTGACAACCCTTTCCATGAAGAAATTTTTCCTAACATCCAACCTCAATCTCATCATTTTTGTCCCCACTTGGATCTGATGAAACACCTGAAGGTGCGTCCTTGTGACCAACGAGAAATTAATTGAACAGTCTTCACCCAGCACCTGGGTTACAAAAGCATTACAAAATTACATTACAAAAGCAGCTCTAACGTAGGCTTTCTCTGGCAGGAAAGCTGATGTTTGAATGATGCCACAGTCTTTGGAGTTGACATGTTTGAGATTCAGACTTTGCAAGATGTGGAGAGAAGGGATATGGCCATCCTGCTGCCTGTCCTCTATCATTTGGACAGAAACCAGTTTTTGAGGATTCTTTTTTTGATGGGGATGCCAGATCCATGTGCAGTGTCACATTTGGACGCTGCTATAAAGCAGCTACAAACATGCCTTTCTCACTCATCCCCATTTTACTGCTCAGAGTAGCCTGTGGCTCCCAGAGGTCTGCAGAACATCAGCGAAAAACCACCAGTTTAATTAATACATGATGTGATATGATTGATATTCTGTGGCAAGTGCATCATGTTTTCTGAGCTTTTGCCTGCATTAAAGCCCATTACAGCTGGAGGAATCTTAGGTCCTCAGGGCATGAAAGGAAAGTCCTGGGGAGGGATCAGACAGACACTCGAGGAGCAGCTTCTCTCCAGCTACAAACTGCCAGTAAACTGGCAAGGAGCAAGTCAGACCCTTGTGTTGCACAGCCCACACTCCTGTGAAGGACTGGCACTTTTCAAAGGGAAGAGTAGGGCTTTTATAGGATTAAATTGGCATCTGCACGTTGGGATGTTTTCCAAGCCAGGGTGACTGAGACATGGGATCCTTACTTGATCTCTGTGGGCTGAAGTAGACTAAGCAGCAACTTCAGAGAGGAGAAAAGACATCTCTTGGTGGCATAGTCCTGAGGATAGTGCACTGGCTCAGTCTTCAGCCAACTGCAGACAGGAATATCTGTTGTGTGTGAATGTTTCCAGCACAAGACAAGGGACTTGGTAAAGGAAAGGACCGTGCTTTGGCCATGAAGGTCTCTGAGAAATGTCCACTGTTGGGCCAAGAGGGGCTGCCACCAGCATGACCATATTCAAGTTGATGCCAAAATTCCCTTTTGCTTTGGTAGTGCAGTGTAGGGATCACAGGGATATGGATCATGCTAAAAAAAAAAAAAAGTTTGTTGAATTATAAACTATTGTTTGCAACCTTATGGTGTTGAAAAACTTCATTCACTTGGAAGGTGTCCAACGGGAAGTGCCAAGGACTGAGCACTAAGAAAGTTCTCCTAGTGCCTCTGGATCTACCCATGGTGAAAGAAAAGAGGAGCCACCCGTTGTGTGTAAGGCTGTGAAGTTGTCACTTTGTAAATGAGGCGGTTCATCACTGGTGCACTGTCCCAAACCCCAGGAGCTTGCACAATCTTGAAGCTCCTTTAGGCTGGAACTCTGGTCTGCCTAAAAGAACATGAGTGGAGGCCTGCTTCTGGGGGACTGCACGGATAGACATGGAAAATACACCTTTTTTTAATAGTAAGAGTGAAATGGAAATATTCTTAGATGCAGCCCTTATCACCTGGGAGCAACATTGAGGTTCAAGCATACCTGGCCAGGGAGGCTGTACCAGCACTGGGGGTAATACAGAAGGGTTCCAGCTTAGAGGTTCCTAAACTCCCTGAGTATTGCTGTCTCTGTCCAGCTCTGTGGCTCACACACATGTACGCACAAACACAGGGCTAGCTTCAGTATGAAGTCGGTGGCAAAAGAGGCAGGAAGGTTCTTTGTGTGGGTTCCAACAGGAGCATTTATTGCTTCTACACTGTCAAAGGCTGCAGAGGCAAAGATGAACATGATCCCAAAACTCACAGTTTTATCTGAGGGCAGGGAAAAGGCAGGACCAGGGAACGGGGACCAATGGGCAACTCTAGGGGAATGATGAGGGGTAGAGGCTAACAGCCAACCGGGGAATCCAAACTGGGAGAGATTAACACAACAGAACAAGCATCCTGGGAGATGCCTTTCTGGTCACCCTAACATGAAGTGGTTCTTGTGGTACTAGGGACTTGTCTTACTGAGAACTC
>NW_008238323.1:885355-894020 GCF_000691975.1 Corvus brachyrhynchos | reverse complement strand
GTATCTTCACAGGCCACCACACCTGAGGTCCTGTCAGGTCTGTTTATACGTTACCTTAAGAATTTATCCCAGTTCTGCCTGTAGGTCTCCTCCTTGTGACACCACCCACCATGATGGAATGGTGGGGAGGTGTTGAGGGACCTCCTGCCATCCCACCTCCCTCATCTCAGCTGGAGAGACGTGGTCAAACAGCATACCAAGGTGCACAAATGGGGGTGGCGGGCTTTGAAGAGCACAAGGGACAGGAAAAACCAGACTGGGGAACTTGACAAGTACAGAGGAAATGTATATTTTAAAGAAAAGTGGGACTGAAATGTTTCAGAGGGACTGAAATAGCTCAAATTATAAATATTCCAATAGCAACCTCATAACACTCTTAAGGCCCGGGTAAAGCTGTTCCTCCCTCGCCCCCAAGCTGGTGCAAGCCAAGGAAAATGTAGGACAAGCTTTTCAGAGTAGTGCAGCCCTTTCTCAGGATGAGCTGGGGCTACCTGGACAGACTGCAAACCAAACAGCATGTCTGGTGCCTCCTGGTCGCAAGTGATGTGGGCAGTATTTATTCCCAATATTAGATGAAAAAGACTCCTTTTTCCAGGGAAAAGCAAACTCAGGTCACCAATGCAATTTATTTTAGTGATTCTATTTAAATATTCTGCACTTAAAGACTCCAAGCAATGGTGTGGTTATAGCTATACTTACTGGATAAATGTATTTATTTATGGATGGGATGCTTTACTGCTGACAGTACAGTTTGTTTTTAAGCCTGACCAGGGTAGAGGAAATACATACAAATAAACAATAAACCTAAACAACACTAAAATAACATCAGTTAAGACAATTAGAGTTACTTCCACTTGCAAAGTATTGTTCCCATTTTGCTACAACATGGGAAAAAGCTCCATTTCCTAAGTCAGCTAGTAACTGATTTGGGATTTGCGGATTCTGGTAACAAAAGGGGATTTCTTTTGTCTGTTATTTATACTCTTCCTATGGCTCCGTGTGTCCGTGTCGGCGTGTCTGGAGCACCCTGTCTCAGTGCAGCAGTGTCTCCGGCCTGTCCCCATCTCTGTGCCTTAGCTGGGCCTGATTGGGCTTCTCCTGCTGACCGTCCTGGTTGTGCTGGTGTGAACATGTGTGTTTGCAGAGGCAGTTTCTCCTAGAAGACTTTGTCCTGGTTTTTAAAGTTTTATTATCTCTGAATTACGTATAATTCAGGAGCTCAGGGGCCAAGAGTTAAAAATAGAGCCCGGAAAACGCGCTGTCAGTAATCAGCAGAAGGTGTCAAGTAAGGTTCAGGCCATGTTTTAATTGGGATGCTTTGCCTAATTATTCTAATACTTTAATTGCATTTGCATCCTTCACCCCACACAGGGAGTTTCATGCTGGGTTGTTCTGCCATTCTCTTGTGTGTTTTGTGCCATCCCAGAGCTGGCTGCCGAGGGTTGAGGTGGGACAGCTTAGCTGCCACCAAGTAGTTCATGCCATTCCCAGCACTGTGTTGCCTCCAGCTGTGTGTCTGCTCTCTGCCAGGAGCCAGTAACAAGCACCAAGGAGATGTGACAGGATAATAAGTGTCTGAATGATACTTCTTTGGGTCTGGGGCTGCTTGTGTGGAGTCTGTGGTTCATGAGAACACCCATCATTCTGTGAGAAGTGTACACCAGAGCATTCGCACTCAGCAAGTGGGAGTGCAGGAGGTTGTATCTTTGGGGCAACAGGGGAAGGCAGAGCCCTGCAGGGAATACTGCAGGTGCTTTTAATGATAACTAAAGAGTGATGTTTACTGGGACCATCCTGATCACAGTCACAGCAATCGCAGCCTTCTTTTTGGAAGGAGTCTCCTCCAAGGTGCTCATCACTGAGATATGTGCTGCAGCTACACATTCAGCCTTTGCTGGCCATCTGTGATTTATGGTGTACGCCCCAAAGATGCACTTAACCAGGAAATCCTCCAAACTGGGACATCTCCCATGCAATTGCTTAGAATCACAGAAACATAGAACCACCTGAGCTGGAAGGAACCCACAAGTATCATTGAAATCCAGCTCCTGGCCCTGCACAGGACAGGCCTAAGAATCCCACCCTGTGCCTGAGAACATTGTCCAAATGCTCCTGGAGCTCCTCTCTGGGGCATGTTGCACTATGCCATCAGGCCAGCACATCCTACTGTCAAGGTCCCATAGAGCATCTCTTCTCCATGACAGAACTTCTTAGATCAGTCATGGCAAAACCCAGAGAGTTTTGTTCCTTTTCCAGCTCCTGGATGGCTGGAAATTGATTTCTTTGTCAGTCCTTTAGTACAGTTTAGCCCTGACTCCAATGACTGAGGTTGAAGAAGATGTCCTTGGAGGTTGCCAGGACCCACGTGTGCGGTGTTGTGGATGAGGAAGGATGGTAGAGCCACAACCGTCAAGTACTGTTAGGGTTTACTTGCCTTTTATCTTGTGTGGGGAGTATTTTGCAAAACTGTTGCACTTTCTATTCTTTAGATGTTGAGCACCAACCGGTTGCTTATTCAGAAGCAACTCTTATTGTAAGCACCTTACAGGAAAATATGAATAGCTTGCAATTTAAAGGAACAGATTTATCACTTTATGTTTTAACAGAGAGGAAATAATTTCTGTGTGGCTTCCTGACAGTGTTTGGTGTCCTTCCATGGCCTTCGGACCAGGTCAAGGCTTTGGTTTGTGCCTCAGCTCTCTCCTTTCAAGATGTAAAAATTTCCCCTTATGGGTGACAGACCAGAGCCGTGGGAATTCCTGGAAGAGGAAGAGGCAAGTGGCCTCTGGGAGGAGAGCTCTGCTGGAAGTGCCTGCAGGACTTACAGGTGTTCATGTGTCACTGAATCATGGAATCACAGAATGGTTTGGGTTGGAAGGGACCATAAAGCTCATCTCATTCCAACCCCTGCCATGGACACCTTCCACTGGAATCGCCTCCAGGAGAAATGCCAGCCTTGGGTGGATGGAGGTGATGGGGATGCTGCCAGTGGCACCTCTGCCATGCTTTTCATGTGCAAGGGGCTGGCTGGGGTGGTTGTACTGAATATATTGGCACATTGAACCCCATAGGCACCGTGATTATGGGACTGGCACAATAAAAGTTAAATATATCTGCAGCTCTATGCTGTCCTGGACTTCCCTGCCTTGGACAATCCATCCTATAGGTAGATGAAAGCCTTATTGCAGGGTGTTGCAATTCACTGGGTGGGTTTCTGCTGCTCATTTCTGGAACCACAACATATTTCTGTTTTTACACTCCCTCCAGCCTCAGTATTTCTGTTGTTCCCTTTGCACGGGCAGATGGGTTGTCCTTAGTGATCCCAGCCCCACCTCACCCTTCCCACTCCCCCAGAAAATAAACCCACCCTGAACTTTGTGTGCAATAAAACCCAGCGAAACTCCCAGCTCCTACCTCAGGCCTAATAACCTGTTTGTTCAGTTCAGGCCTTCTGCAACCATTTGTTTAAGATAAGCGAGAGCGGATGTTTCTTGAGGGCACAAAAGGTTCTTGAGATAAAGCTCCAGCAGGACTGATCCCGTGCTGTGGCTGGAGCATTTCCTTCTCTCATCACCTGAGTGTTGGTTTTTTCCATCAGTACAGTGCTTTTCTCAACCTTCTGTTCACACTCAGGGTTTCAGCGTTGCTGTTTCTATTCAGGTGTCTTCACCTGCTTGACGATCACAGGCTGGGGGTGTTTCTGCTGCATGGGGAACATCTGTGAAAGGGGCAGAATATGTTGTTATGAGTGAAGACAGTTGCTTTGTGGGCTGAGGTTTCCCATCTGAAAGTCAGGCTGTAAAACCACAGGGATGAAGCAATGAACCCAAACCCCTAGAGGCCCCTCGAATCTTTGTGAAACACCCATGAGTTCAGCCACCTCAGGCAACAGCTGCACTTGGGAATTGCAGTAGTGGAGGAGGAGGAGGAGGGAGGGTGCAGATTGGTCCCAGATAGAACTATCTCTTTTGTAAGGCTGTTGTCAGATGCCAAAGGAGTTGCCACGATTTGCTGCCTCGGGGTGGTCACAGAAGAACCACTGGCAGGGCAGGGGGATTCTGCCCCTCTGCCCCGCTCAGGGGAGACCCCACCTGCAGAGCTGCCCCAGCCCTGGGGAACAACAGCACAAGGACCTGGAGCTGCTGCAGCCAGTCCAGAGGAGGCCACCGAGATGCTCCAGGGCTGGAGCCCCTCTGCTCTGCAGCCAGCCTGGGACAGCTGGGGGTGTTCAGCTGCACAAGAGAAGGCTCCAGGGAGAGCTCAGAGCCCCTGGCAGGGCCTAAAGGGGCTCCAGGAGAGCTGCAGAGGGACTGGGGCCAAGGCCTGGAGGGCCAGGACCCAGGGAATGGCTTCCCAGTGCCAGAGGGCAGGGCTGGATGGGATATTGGGAAGGAATTGCTGTCTGTGAGGGTGGGCAGGCCCTGGCACAGGGTGCCCAGAGCAGCTGTGGCTGCCCCATTCCTGGCAGAGGGGTGGAACTAGATGGTCTTTATGGTCCCTTCCAACACAAATCATTCTAAGATTTGTTATCCCCAAATTTGCTGTCCCCAGTTTAACAGGCAAAGCTGGTGCCTTCCTCCAACTTCTTCAGATGATCCTGCTGCAAAGGAGGCATGAGAAAGGTCGTAGCAAAGTCTTTCTTGTAGGAGGGTAGCACTAAACCCAACTACTTCCCTCTTCTGATCCTGCCCCTCTTCCTCGTGTCCCTCCCAAGCCAGTATCCCACAGGCTACTGGGCTGGGGGGTGGGGTGGGTTCAGCCGAGGGATTTTGCTGGGGAGGGGCAGGTATCAGTGGGTGAAGAGGTGGAGGCTCTTGGGTTGCTGCAGAGTGCCAACGAGACCTTGAAAGCTTTTTATTTGTTCTTCCATTAAACTTTGATGTAAATGAGTCTGGGGGGGCAGCTTTTTGGAATCACACAGGCAGGCAGACAGGGATGAAGCTTGGACAGACAGGTAAAGCACAAAAAGAGAGCACGTGGCCTTCAAACCTGCTGCCTGTGACCTCTGTTTGCAGCAATTCCAGTAGATGACAGGTTTCCCTAGCTGGCCATAGAACAGTCACCTGAGCTTGCCAGACATCACCTTCTCCAAGAGTTGTTTTCCCCCAAAAATCTAAAAATGTGTATGCACGTCACAACACAGCTGGTCTCCTGGGGACTGGCCCAGAGGGCAGACCATTCCTGAACAACCCTTCTTTTCCAGAGCTTCTGGCCCTTCTTGTCAGAGCATGTATGTTTATGATTTAAATTGGAACGTATGTGCATTAGAAGTCCCATGGGCGTCTCAGGTTCTGCTCCAAGCTTCCCACCATGCAAACCACAGAGTGTTTAGCATCCAAAACTGAAAATTAGCCCTGTTAGCAATCCTTCCTGTGACCATGGGCTCCTTGTGCTTTGCTTTTCCCACACCCCTCGCTTTCAGAATCAGCAGCACTGAAATGCTGGTTTGTTACCTTCTCCAGCCACCTGTGCATAAATATCAGAATAAAACCCGTGTGGGAAGGAGACCAAACATGATTTTGCTGCCTGCTGAGGAGTTGCAAACCTGCCTATGAAAACCATGAGCAGCTGAGTTTGATGGTGTTTCTGGCCAAAGCAAGAGAAAAACCCATGCCTCTTGTAGACCCACTGCAGAGGGTGGTCTTCTGCCTTCAGAGATGTTTGCCTTTGGCTCTGTTCAGGGATTTGGGCTTCCCAAGGAGCGTCTCTGCTGAAAGACGGAAGAGCTGCCTTTCAGATCCACGTTGTCCTCAGTGAGCTGGCTCTGCTGAAGGCACTTCCACAACTGTCCTGCACGACCTGTGGTGGGCAGCAGCCTCAAGGCAAGAGCTGTGTTATCAAAGCTGTCACCGTGCCCTTGGGATTCTGCCCCCACCCACCCATTACCTTTGGTCTTCTCCAGCCGTTCCGCCCTACTTGCAAGTTGCTGATATTTCCTTTTACATCAGCTCACTGCACAAAAAAAAAAAAAAAAAAAGAGTCAACTTTTCTCCCTTCCAAATTTAGCTTTGTTTAGGCACTAAAATAGACAAGAGTAGGGATCAGTGACTGTTTTTTTCCAAAACATTGTCTCATGACGAGGACTGAGGAAGGGAACTGCTTGGCTGCAGAAGGGAGATGTTTGATTTTCGTAAATGGGGACACAAAGTTCTCCTCTGTTCAGGCACAGACGGTGTCCAGGAGTGCTCCTTGGATTAGGAAGTTACTCCCATGTAATTAATTCATCTCTCATCCCCTTGACATCAGCTGCTGGTGGGTAGAGGTCTGAGGAAGGACAGGGGGTTTCTGTGAAAGGAGGACGCGCAGGATTGCCCCGCCGTACGTATGGTTTCTAGTTGGAAAGAGCAGAAAGGCAGCTCCTGAGGCTTTAATGAGGGCTTCACTAGAGGAAATTGGTCCTTGAGTGGAGTGGAGATAGTTTCATTTTTACAAGGTAATTGTATTTGCACATGTGTCTGCAGTGCAGCTTAAATTCCTAAAAACACCCCAAGCATTAGCCTGCTGTGGTAGTACAACATTTAGAAGCAGTCTCACTAATTATTATACTATTTTTAGTCTTATTTCCTAAACTAGCTCTGCTGATGGGATTGGGCTGTGTGTGTCTCCTCCTTCCCTTCCTTTTCTCATTCCGTTTGTTATCTGTTGGCCGATTTCAAGTAGTTTTTCAGAGGAACAGAGATCTCAGAGATATTGAGCTCTTCCTATGCATTCAGTGAAAATAAATAGTTGGGAAAATGAGTGATGAAGAACACTCAAACCACAGCCCTCAGTAATGAAGTTTCAGTATGAGCATGCTGGTCCAATGGAAGGTGTCCCTGCCTGTGGCAGGTGGGTTGGAACTGGATGATCTTTAAGGTTCTTTCCAATCCAAATCATTCTGGCATTCTGTGATTCTAAGCTATTACAGAATCATGGAATTCTAGAA
The DNA here is from genome assembly GCF_000691975.1 of Corvus brachyrhynchos. Classification (NCBI taxonomy): domain Eukaryota; kingdom Metazoa; phylum Chordata; class Aves; order Passeriformes; family Corvidae; genus Corvus; species Corvus brachyrhynchos. Next base: position 887,095 of record NW_008238323.1, on the reverse strand, counting down.
TATTCTGAGTTGGAATCCACTCACAAGGATCATCCAGCCCAGCTCCTGGCCCTGCACACACACCCCAAAATCCCACCCTGGGCATCCCTGGCAGCGCTGTCCACTGGCGCTGGGGCAGCCTCGGGGCCGTGCCCATTCCCTGGGGAGCCTGGGCAGTGCCCAGCACCCTCTGGGGGAAGAGCCTTTCCCTGATCTCCAACCTAAACCTCCCTGGCACAGCTCCAGCCGTTCCCTGGGTCCTGTCCCTGTCACAGAGAGCAGAGATCAGAGCTGTCCTTTGGGAGGAGCTGCAGACCCCAGTGATGTCTGACCTCAGTCTCCTCAAGGCTAAACAAGCCCAGTGATGTCAGACACTTCTCGTGTGACCCCTCCAGACCCTTCACCATCATTGTAGCTCTCCTTTGGACCTTTTCTAATGGCATTATATTTTGGTTCGGTGAGTTCCTTATGCCTTGAAGTCTGGAGGAGTGAAGCTCTCTGAATGAGAAGACTCCAGCTGCCATGGGAGTGATAGAGTTGCTGCAGCAGCAGTTTCTCCAGGCTTTTTGCAATGGTCAGGATGGATGGTCACAATAAATCCCATCTGTCCTCGACTTGGCAGTGCCTTCTCTGGCCTAAATTCATCATCATCCCCAGCAACCATTCTCCTCCATTACGTCTTCCACAGAGAAACTCAAAATACTGTTATCTCAGTAACTGCTTCTAAAATCAACTGTCATTTCCACAGGCTCTTCACTCAGAGAGCGGCTTTTCTCTGAAGTCAGTGTGTTATGTTGTCATGCCAATGTCACAAAGCTGCTGCTGGATGAGGCACATCCCCACCCAGCCTTTGCCCTTGCCCTTGCCCAGGCTGCTCCCTCATGAACCCTCGCACGTGGTGATTCCCAGCAGTGGCTGGAGCTCCAGGCTGAGATAGATTGCGATGGAAATAAAAGGAGCAACTTTTACAGGGCTTCTCGTACCAGCTGGGGAAGGACAATAATGCATAAATAAAATTCATTATGGTTATGACAGCTCTGTGGTCCCTGGAAAATAAATAATGCTTTGCACTTACGTAGAGCCTTTCATCCAGGAACCTCAGAGCTCTGTGTGAGCATTAACAAAGCCTTGTCATGCCCATAGTAGGATGGTAAATACAGCAACCCCCTTATCAGATGAACAGACCGCATCAGAGTCGGCACCTTCAGTGGGAAGAGGGCACTGGAAAGGCAGCAGCTGGAGTTACACACAGCTCTTCCACTGCCTTGTCTTGGAATCATAGGATCCTAGATTGGTTTGGGTTGGAAGGGACTTTAAAATCATCTAATTCCATCCCCCTGCCATGGGCAGGGGCACCTTCCACTATCCCAGGTTGCTCCAAGCCCCATCCAGCCTGGCCTGGGAGACTCCAGGGGTGGGGCAGCCACGGTTTCTCTGGGCGCCCTGTGCCAGGGCCTCACCACCCTCACAGTAAAGACTTTCTTTTTAATTGCCAGTAAAAAATGTCTTCCTAGTATCTCATCTAAATCTGTCCTCTTTCATCTTGTGCTTGGTCACATGATTTACCATCCTTGTCCTCAGTTGTTCCCTGCAGGGTGGATCCCACCTGTCCTTGCTGCAGGGGTGGCACGGGCTGACTCGTTCGTGGTGGGCAGGCTTAGTGGGGTGCTTCTGTTGTGGTTGTTCCCTCCCTGCTGGTGTGAGGGCACAGCCCCAACCGACCTGCCTGTTGGCTCGCGTTGGGTTTCCCCAGTATCCTCC
>NW_008238323.1:828381-884831 GCF_000691975.1 Corvus brachyrhynchos | reverse complement strand
TAAACTCTTAGTTGAGCACTAACATCCTGAAAATATTTTGGGATGTGTCCTGCATTGCTCCAGGAGTACCTTAAGGACCTTCTCTTCTCCTTGTACTTATTCCTGCATAGCCAGATCCTCCCACTTGTACTCAAAGAGACAGCGGGCAAACTATTGTCTGTAAAAGCTCGAGTCCTTGGGATTTGTTCTCTCTTCTTCTATTGAAAAGCAAAATTTGCTGAGTTTCAAGGTTGCCTGGAAAGTGGGTATGGTTTGGTTAAGAGGGGGTCGCAGCCAGCCTCAGGTGTCTGTGGGAAGGAGGGGATGTGCTGTACAGGCAGCTGAATTCCTGCGGCATTGATTTCAATCCATTGAGTTAATTTAATCGGGTCGATTGGATATTTAATTGTATAAAGTGCATATTCAATTATATGAGGGCATCTAAAGTCCTTGATGGGAATTGTGACCATGGTTAAATGTGAAAAGAAGCGAGCAGTAAGGGAGTTAGTTGTACATGCAGCTTTATTTCTGCTGACTTGTTCTGCTGCAGCTGAGGCAACACACCCAGGGCAATAAAGCAGTTCTAAAACCATGACTTTGAAAGATGACTGAACAGGAGAAGAAGTGGCCAGTTCTTTCTCCTGGACTAAACTGAAGTCTGTGCCTGAGCTGTCACAGGGGGAAATTTTTGGTGAAGCTTGGTAGACACCTTGGAGTGTGTCCTCAAATCTCCCCATCACTTCTTATCTCATGAACAGCTATGATGTAGTTAACTCTGCGTGGTTTGGTTTTCCTAAACTTCACTGAGTGACCAAAAAAACAGCTAAAAAGAGTTTTCTCAGGCAACCTAGAAACATCCTTCTGTGGTCAGGATGGTTTGTCAGCAGCAAACTCCGTTTCCTCTCCTTCTGGGGATTCCCTCCTTTTCAGCTGTACACAATTCAAAAGCCAATATAGTTTCATGATTTGGGGCAGGGGGAAAAAGTCTTATTTCAGCTGGGTTGCAGCCCTGTGATCACCAAAACATGGTTAAAACCAAGCTGAGGTCTGCTGTGTTGCAAGACTGAGCTGGGTGAGCTTAATTGGAGTACTGGGCTGGGCTCCTTGGAGGAATCACAGTGGAGGTTGGTGAGTCCTGCTCCCATCTCTGGTCTTCCTCTGCCATGCAAACAGTGCTTGATGCTTTGGAAGAGGAGACCAGGGCCAAGGGGTCTTCTGCCTGAAGCTCCATGCCCAAGGCTGTGATGAACCATGGAGCTGTGTGTTGGTTCTTCCCTCTCATCCAAAAAACCCTGCCTGTTGGAGGGGTGGGAGGGAACATGCCAAATGTGCATTTCTGTTTCTTTTTTCTTTCTGGTCCCTTCAGATAAGCCATCAGCAGACAGAAGCATTCAGCCCCCCAGGGCATCCCTGCCTCCTGCACAGATGGCAAGGAGAGATAGCAAAAGAAACTGCCTTGGGCTGGGGTTGGAAGATCACGGGGTGAGATACAGCCCCAGCCAAGTAGCCCTGGGATAGTGTCCCAGGACAAGAGAAAAAAGCTTTAAAATCCAATTGATCCAGCATCATTCCGGAGGAGACGTGGGGTCACTTCAGCCCTAAGCAGTCTCAAATGAAATAAAATGGAAAGAGCAGAGGATATGCACTTCTGCCCAAGTCCTCCACAGTGCTGTCAAAGCTTAGCCAGAAAACCACAGTTTTTTTCAATTTCAAAAAGCTAAGAATCCTGAGTAGAGGGAGCTGGAGTGAAAAAACATATTTTAAAGTATTTAAAAGGAAAAGGCATGGTTCCCGTCCCCTTCCTTCAGCTTGAAACCTCAGCAGACTCTCTCTCCCCATGCCACTTGTGTTGCTGGGGGTTTTCAGGGTCCCTTGTCTCTATGGTGCATTTGGGACTAGGAGGGCAGGTTTAGTCCTTTTAGTGTTGCTTGAGTTGCTCCAAGAGGGCACTTGCTCCTTGGAGGGCTCCTTGCTTCTTAGAATTGATTTCTAGCAGTGAGTTAGCTCTCAGAATGTTTATTTTATGTGGAAAGCATGACAGAAGTAGGGGGAGAAAAGGGCAGGAATAGGAGGGGAAGAAAGGGAATAGGAAAAAAACAACAGATTGTATCAGAACACAGACTACAAAGCTGTTTACACTTTATTGTAGTGCTATTATCTTAATGTCCCAGGCATCATTCTGGGGCAGAAAAGCTCCATTCCGGAGCTGGTGGAGCCACACAGGTGATATAAAAATTCCTCAGGGTGAGATTTTATGTCAGGCAGAACAGTTGGGAGTTACAGGCTTCTTGTTTAAAACCTTATCTGGATACAGAGAGAGTCAAAATTGCAAGAGTGTGGAGGGGACATCAGAGACAGGGGGGTTTGGGAGCGGCCTAGCAGGGCCATTTGGTGGTGCATGGGTTGGGAAAGGGCTGGGAAGCAGCTCTGGATACCTGGACCCAAGGGAAGAAGGTCTGGTTTCCTAGAAAGGTGATTGGTAGCAGCCAAAGATGGGAGTAGGGCTGGCATGCAGTGAATTTGCAAGAAGAGGTTGTCCTGCTAAGTTGGTTAGAGGCCCCAAAGTCCTGGGCACACCTGGGTCTGGTTTTCATGGGGCAGCTTTTCCCCTTCTCCTGGAGCTGGTGAGTCCTGAAGCAGCACCCTGGGCCCTACAAGTAATGCCTGCGCGTGGTATACGGGCTTTCCCTGCCCAGCACTTGCCTCGTCCAAGGCGGACAAATCCCCACTGACCGTGGTGGGCATCTCCTGCCAGGTGCAGGAGTCACCCTCACAAGTGGCCATCCAGCTTGGGTCAAGGTGTCAACCCCCAGTTTGGCCTCTGCTCGATGCCCAGGTCCAGCTGGCCTTGCCTGGCTGTAGGTGACCTTTGGGTTAGCTGGAGCTTTATATAACACACCTACTACAAAAAAAGCTGATAAAGCGCATTGGTACCAAGAAATCTGCCTTTTCTTTTTTTTCCCCAGCTGGTCTTACAAATGGTACTGATTCCCTCCCAGAACGTGTGTGGGCTTCTCTGGCCTCCCTGACAGTGCCATTCAGATGGGGACATGTCTTGGGCTAGCGAAAGCACCTTTTGTTTCACATGCAGAATGACGCTGGTGTCCAGCCCTGCTATAAATAGCACCTGTCTGCTTCCTTCCCGTCACCTTTCCTCGGGAAATGCTGTCCCTGGGTTATGGAGGAGCACAGCTCACCTACCCTGAGGTCTCTGCCACACACCTTGCACTCTCTTAGGGAGAAGCAACCCCAAGGGAGTGACCCATAGATCTCTCCTTGCATATGTGCTATGTTTTTATGTTCCCCAAGTAATTTTTTCTGGTTTTGTGGATACATCATCCTTGGAAATGCTCAAGGCCAAGTTGGATGGGGCTCTGAGTAACCTGGCCTAGTGGAAAGTGTCCCTGCTTCTGGAGCTGAGTGGTCTTCAAGGTCCCTTCCAAGCCAAATCATTCTGGGATCCTATGATTTTTCCATGGATGCATGCTTCATTTGTTGTATAAAATAGGTATGAAGAGCGAATTAGATGTCATTAAAAAAAACTGGGCACATTTTCCATAACAGCAGTCAACATCTGCTGGAGGGTTTGGTTGCACAGGGTGTTGTAAAAGCCTGCAGAAGGCGGTGAGGTCCTTCCTGCAAAGAGCTTATGATCAGAGCAGGAGAGGTATCAACCTCCCCACCTCTCCTGGCAGAAATCCTGCAGGCAGTGTCTTCTCTGTTGGCTTGGAGTCAGGAGGTGGGACTGCCACCTCCTGATGAGACTGGTGGAGGCCATCACTGCTTGCTGGGGTCATGGAAGGGGAGCAGCACAGGCAGATGTTTTCATACCTTGTCCAAAGGCACCAAAGGCCACTTAGTTTGACCTCCCAAAGGCAACCACCTCTAGGGAAGGAGAGAGTTTTCCTGGGCAGTGGCAGGACCTCTCCTGCAAGAAAAAAAAATTCTGTGGGATATGGGGCACTCCAGACCCATTTCTCAAGTCCTCTCCTCTGACCTTTCCCAACCCAGTACCTCTCTGGTAGAAGAGCGCAAGCTATGCTGGGATGTGATCTCCTTGGGCAGGTGGGCTCTGGGTTTGGCCCCTTGTTTTTCAAAAAGTTCTCAAAATCCCCACCTTTTAAGCATTTCAAGTTGACTTTATGTTGCACAGGGTTCCCCCAGTTCCCATGGCCTCCTGGTGTGATGTGTTTGGGATGGAGAGTCCAGCTGGCCAAATCCTTTGGCCTGGAAATGCCTGGAAGTGCATGCACAGAGGCTTGCCCAGCCTTGTAAGAATGATAAAAACCACTGCCAGTTCAGATAGGATTTACAGGCAATATATGGAGTTGCAATGGGTTAAGGCAGGTGAGGTTGTACCTACTTCTTGGTCTTCTAGTTAGCAGTACTGAAATGGTTCTGTGTCACTTGAGCAACAGCACAGTTTTTCTGAGGACCAGGAAAAGGTTTTTGGGAAAGTCTTAAAAAGTTTGCACCATTGAAATCATGTTGATCCAACATCTTGTTGGATTCAAAAGACAAATCAGGCTGAATACCTTACCAAGAGCAAATCTTGGGTGTGCACAGATGCTGGCTGGTACCTCACGGTGCTTTTGGTGGTCCTTGTCTGTGGGCAAGAAGAGGAGAGGATGGCATAGAGAACAGCCCCATGTCCTGGAGAGGATGGAGTGAAAGCCTGAGAGTTAATTAATCCTCTCTTTGCAAAAGAGGCCTCTGAATTCCTCTTTTCAGTAGGAAAAGTGGGAATCTCTTGTGCTTCTTCTGTGCAGCTGGTGTGACCAAAGCCATGAGAGGCTGGCCTGCCAGTCCCAGCCAGGATTGTTGGGGATCACAGACAGCCTCTGGTGAAGAACCATCACCATAAGCTGTGACTGAGCTTTGTGTCATCTCCTCCTCCTGTTGGATGAGATTTTAAGAGGAGTGTTTCTGCACCTGGGAAATCCACCCTACATAAATCCCCTGTGTGGGGAGCTGCAGCAGAAGGCTGCATGGATCCTCCTGGCTCATACATGGCAGGAAGGGTTGGGAGCACAGAGTCTCAGGAGCTCTCTCCATCTCCCTTCAGCATGCCCCAAATACTTAAAGCTTTCAAGGACAGAATTACAGAAATGTCCCCAAGTTTTCTCTAGCATTGTCTGAATTTATTTACTTCCTAGCGTTAACTTGGCTTTGCACTTAAATGATCAGGAAAAAACAGCCTGGATTATTTTTTTGTGTGTTTGTGTGTTTTCTGGACTTAATTAGATTCAGAGCTGGGGGAGGCAGAAATATCCTCCTTCCCTGGAGAGCCCCGGGTGGCTGTCAGGGACGGTTTCCTCTTCCTGAAGCAGGAGGGTTGTGTAAGCACCACTGACCCTCCTGCTGACGCCCACGCCGCGCACTGGGTTATCTGGGGTGAGTGCATGGAGTGGGCATCCCTGTCCCCACTCTGCAGCCAGAGCCTGCTCTGCTGAGACACTTCCTGGGGCTCATCCCAGCCCAGCCATGTGGCCCTGGCCTGGGTCTTTCAAGGAGGTGGTTCTGCCTAGGGACTGCCCAGAGGACGGTCACGGCGGGCTCGGGGCCAGGCAGGGAACGTCCCATATCCGCTGGCGGCTCCACTGAGGAGCGTAGGCAAGCTGTGATATATTTCTTTTCCCATTATATTTAATTTTACAGACCCTCGGGGACACTCAACCACCTACAGTGATTAGTTCGACTGATTAAGCTGCTTTTCCTCTTGTGACAAACTCCTTTTGTGAAGGGTTTTCAATAGCCATGCTGCTCGGGACATTGTTCCTGTACAATTTCCTTTCAAAACACCATAAAGGGCACTCTACCGCTTCACCCTGTCGTAAAACACTACAGGAATCAGCTTGGCCCAGCTTGCTCCTTCAAGGGCAAGATCTCCTCATTCAGGGACAAGATACGAGGTTGAGCGGGAGTTGCAGGACCGTGTGGTGCTGGAGTGAGATGGAGCCATAAGCAAGGGGGATTTAAGATGAGATCAGATGGAAAGCAAAAGTTTTCTGCCTTTTTTTGTTCTTCTGTTTGTTAATAAGACGATCCAGGGTCACCTGGGGAAGTGAAAGATAAATAAACTTGGGAGCACAGAGAAGGAAATGCTGCCTCGCACATGTCAGCTGGTTCAGCCTTGCCTGGCAGAGGCTGGAGGCAGATGCAGATGCTCTCGAGGTACCCGGGGGTAGAAGGTGCAGGGCCAGAAGGGCAGTTTCTGCTGAAGAAACACATTGCTGCGAGCAGCAAGTGGATAAAACTGGCCATTTAATTAAGACTGGAAGTCAGAGGAAGGTCTGACACCAAGGCAGTAACAGGTAGAGGGAACTGCAGGGAGTTGCAGCAGCACAAAGTCGTTCCTCCCTGTGTCTGTAGTTACTGCCATGCCCTCTCACAAGGCTGTTGGGTAGGACCTGTTGTCATTTGCATCTGGTTGGCCCAGCAGCTGCTCTCAGGGTGAGGTGATGATGGAGCAGGGCAGAGATGGTATCGGGAAGGGTCAACCAGGAGCCCTTATGACCTACAGAGCTGTGCTGGCCAGACACCCTGGCATCGCCCTGCCCCACTGCCCTTCCTTCCAGGCGTCAAGCAGAAGGCTCTGCCAGGGGTCACAGCACAGGGACTCCACTCCTCCACAGAGGAGGTTGTTGAGAACAAAGCCTGCACCAGGCTCCCCATTGAAGGAGCAGTCCTCGAATGATCAAAAAGCCACCTCCTGACACCGTATGGACATGCAGCTGGTGTGACTCAGCTGCGGGTGGAGCTCCTGGGCAGCACTGCAACTTCTCGGCAGGAGGGAACTCTTGGAGGTGAGGTCTGGAGGTTCTTTGTCTCTATCAACACCTTTTGCTGCCTTTTACCATGGCTCAGTGAGCAGGACACAGCATGGCAAAGGGCAGTGGCTTTAAACTGCCAGAGGGCAGAATTAACTTAGGGATTGGGAAGGCACTCTTGTCTGTGAGGGTGGGGAGGCCCTGGCACAGGGTGCCCAGAGAAGCTGTGGCTGCCCCTGGATCCTTGGAAGCATTCCAGGCCAGGTTGGATGGGGCTTAGAGCCAGCTGGGATAGTGGAAGGTGTCCCTGCCCATGGCAAGGGGGTTGGAACAGGATGAGCTTTAAGGTCCCTTCCAACCAAAGCCATTCTAGGATTCTGTGATATCCCTGTGCCGTAATCTGAGCCCTGGTACTTACAGGGCACACACATGATTCAACAGCTCTGCAGAAGCCATCTGAAGTGCAGCCAAATTTATATCTAGCATCAGTCCTGGGCCAGCTTATCTAAGAGTGAGTCACCTGCCCCAGCACCATCCCCAGAGCTGCAGATGTAGGGTCTTCCCATCATCCGAGTGGTCCATGTGAAACACTGGGAGCAGTGAGGTGGAGCAGTTGGTATTTAGCATCCCCTGGGGAATTTGTTTTGCCTGTCACCCATGTCTCAAGCTGTGGTGGGCTGAGTAGAGGTTTTCCACCCTCTCGTTTCTGGCATTGTGAGCAGCACTGAGGCCTTACGTGCTTGAGGATGTCAGTGGAAGTATGCCCAGCCATGCATCACCCCCGAGGGCAGGTGGTGCGGCTGTGATCCTGCTGGCAGAGCACACCGCAGAAGGGGTGCCATGCTCACAGATCCTTTCCTGGTGCTGGCAGCAGCCAAAAGGATTCTGCATTTTATGCATGTGCAAGGTTAAAGCACTTGTGTGAAAGTCAGAGAGCTCTGTGGGCTCAAGACTAATGGCAAGAGAAAGATAAACTAAAAATGAGTTCAACAGGACGTGGTCCACATGAGCAGGACGTCAGTAGATGCATGTCCATTACAGTTCTCCATATCTGCTCCATCCTCCTTATGTGCCTAGCTAAAGACCGATGCAGAAGGGTTAAAAGATACTCATCTAAGCAGATTTAATCCTTTCCTTTCATTGTTCGGTTTTTATTAATGCCAGGAGGCAGGAGTGAGCCGGGTGTATTTCTCAGCTGCAGGGTTGCCACCTCTCTATTGAGAGTGGCTTTGTCATTGCATAAAAACTCTAAAACACAAGACTTTTTATACCCTTTTTTTCTTCTCAGCCTTGGGGACTGAAGTGACCCCTGTCCTGCAGACTAAATTTAACCCAAATTGCCAAGCCACCAGTAGACTTTATGGCATCAGGAGGCTTTTGCAGGTTGTTTGTCTCTGTCTCTGCCACTGGTTGAAAGACTTTATGTACCACTGGCAAACCATGTCACTGTTATGAAACCTTGATAGAAATGTAATCCTCTGCTGGATAGGCTCAGGGTCTTATGATGTTGCTTCACAGAAAGCAAAATAATTGCTCCACCAAAAAAAATCCAGAACTCCAGCATGTGGCTGTGGTGGAGGCTGTGGTGGAGGTGGTTTTCATCAAAACTCAGTATTTTTTAGATATCTTTTTACTGTGAGGCATCAGGGGCTGGTCTGGAGGTCGGTGAGTTGTTGTCACTGATGGCTCTTCACAAATGTTCCAGGCCAGATTGAACAGGGCTTGGAGCAGCCTGGTCTGCTGGGAGGTATCCCTGCCCATGGCAGGGGTGAAACAATGTGATCTTTGAAGTCCCTTCCAACCCAAACCATTGTGTGATTCTGTAATTTTTGTGAGCATTTTGGAATGGGGCACAGGAGCTTATGGTGGCTGTACAACTGTGGAGAAGGTTAGGAGAACAGCTACTCTTAAGTCCAAGGCTTTGAGGGGATCAAGGCTTTGAATGGGAGACCTCATTTCAGTGCTCACCTTTACCAGAGATGGCTGGACTTCACCTCCGTGATCACAGGTGCTGTTTTAGGTGCCCTGCCTTGTCTGGAACTCCATGCGAGGAGCTGTCGGACACCAGACCTTATGACACCAGCACCAAAAAATGGCTGGAAACCAAATAAGATGCTATAAAGCATCTCCAGTGTCACTGCCGTCTGGATCTCCCTGCATGTGTCCATAACTGCGTTGACCAGATACGAACTAGAGGCCCAACTTCCCATTATGCTCAGAGGGGATGTGTTCAATGAAGTTTGGAGGATGCTTCACCCCTACTTAAGAAAAATTAGCCTGTTCATCTTACAGAGAACAGATTTCCTTGCTTTATTTTGCCTTCCCATGTTGACCAGAACCAAGGAAGTCTGAAAAACAAAGAGAAATGGGAGGAGTTGAGCCAAAACACCTCACACTGGAGAGAGTGTTGGGACAAGGATTTGTTTCTGGCTCTCTTCAGCAAGAGCAGACACTTCAGGCTTGGCATCCCAGTCTCAGCTGGGATTGAGACTTTAATTAGAAGGGCATGTAGTGGTTGGACGAAGAGGAATGAGTTCACACTGCCAGAGGGCAGGGTTAGATGGGATTCCTGTCTGTGAGGGTGGGGAGGCCCTGGCACAGGGTGCCCAGACAAGCTGTGGCTGCCCCTGGATCCCTGGAAGTGTTCCAGGCCAGGTTGGATGGGGCTTGGAGCAACCTGGGACAGTGGAAGGTGTCCCTGCCCATGGCAGGGGGTGGAAAGGGGTGGTCTGTGAGGTCCCTTCCAACCCAAGCCCTAAGTTATATGCTGAAGTAAGTACCTGCACCCTTGTTCTTTTTCTTTCCTCTGTTGAAACCAAATAAAACTCAACACATCAATCACAAAGTATACAGTTAATTAAAAAGTGACAGGTGAAATAGGAGAAAGAGGCAATGGTGACCTTTCCAAGGCCTACCAACCAAACTGGCTTGGTGCTGCTGATGGGCTGGATTCAACACCAGTCACTGGTGTCTCAGCAGCCTGTGTGAGGTGTGTTAGTAGCCTTTTCATGCTCTTATTTCTTCCATGAGCAGGTGTCATCAGAACTGTTGTCATCACAGGTGAACGGGTTTAGCTCTGAGCCCCTTAAAGGCTACAACTCCTAGCTCATTGTTACATCAATTATCAATTTGCATCTTCTTCCAGAACTTTTCTTCTGGTAGAAAGCTGGTGGGTCAATGTACAGTTGATGCATCTGTTATGTCCTAAGATAGAAACAGGCTTATCTGGAGTGGTTATCATGAGGTGCATGGCTGTGGTGCTTTTTGCACATTTCAGGCAAAACAAGCTGATGCAAGCCTTTGGACTTGAGTGGAATTTTGGGAAATTGGTTGATGAGCAGTGCCTAAGCTGTGTTGTCAATGTTCATATGTTCCCTTAGATTTGGTTTTAAATGTAAAGACAAAATAAATATATGTGCTGAGGTGTGTTATGGACATGTGAAGTCATGGGAGCATCAGTAACTGGCCCTAAAGCAGTGCGATTTGTAGTCCTATTTAAACAACTTATTTTAAAGCTATTTTTCTAGCTTGTGTTTGAAGGGCATTATTAATTTGCTTTATGTGAAAATCTGCTCCTCTGCATTCATTATTACCTAATTCTGTGTTACCAGGCATCATCTTCTTTTCTACTGTTTCATTTCTTTTAAAAAATGTCTTTCCCTCTTTTTTACCTTCCTTAATCTTGCACTGTTTAAAGATACACATAACCAAGCTGTCCCAGCATTTTGTCTCACAGGATTTTTTTTCTCAGTGGAACTTTACCAAAAGAAATCTCCACACTTCTTCCCACAAACATCCCACTGGCAAGTCAGGAGGTTGGGATGCATCCTCTTCAGGCCAGGTAGTTCTTGTACTGGGAAGATTAAGAGAATCCCAGCCATCACTCAGGAGTGTGACATGCAGGGTATTTATTTGAAAACTCTTTACAATCGGACGACAGCCCATATTCATGCAGTTTGAGTGCTGTCTTGAATGGGTTGCACTATTTCCAGAGCCAGTCCATTCATGGCCAGCGCTAAGGCTCCTCTCACAAATAAAAATAGTCACAGGAGCGGCTCTCGCCCTGGGTTTGAAGATTGCAAGTTATTTTGGGTGAAGGCGAAGGTGAACGTGTTTTACGGCTGGCATGAGTGTGTCAGTTTTAAGACTGTGAAATTTTGGAAAAGCCTTAGAAACCCATTCCCAGAGGTCAACAGGACAAAGCTCTCCTGCTGAGCGAGTGAATAGAAATGAGTTCATAATTACGGAGTATAGTAGCTTTTTCACCGCTTTAATTGAGGTTTTTCAGAAAGGAAGAGAACTTAAAACAATACAGAAATGTCTTTTGTTCTTTCAGGGCCATTTGCTGAGGGCTTTGCAGTGAGAGGAGAGGATGTTTATTAAAAACAACAATATCAAGGCGTTATTTTAGGGCCGAAGGGCCATTCCAAACTGGAACAAAACTAAATGCTTGAGATGGACTGGGTACTCACTGAGAATTAGCACTGAGCTAAGTGATTTGCAGCATATTGCTGAACTTCTGTTGGAACAGAAGAAAGAGAGAGGAAGGGAAGGAATTGAAGAAGTTGAAACACCCCTTTCCTTCTCAGTAGGATTTCCAAATCAAATTAATTAGGTTTAACAGCACATGAGTCTGAACCCTTGAAGCAGCATCTGGAAGTCAGGGGTTTATCCTCATCCTTATGCTCCTGTCTTCTCCATGCCCTCCTGGGAGCTGATGAGGCTTACTGGAGGGGACTGTTTTTGGGGGTGCAGAGGGAACATCCCAAACCCAATGAGGATATCACAGCCATCCATGCTGAGCAGGGTGTGGGGGAGTTGAGCCAGCGTAGTGGTGGCTGTGAAAAACTGCCTCTTCTCCAAGAGAAGCAAATGCAGGACCAATAATTTTTTTTCTTTTTAAGGGCAAAAGTGAGCCTGGTGAAGTGCTTGCCTGCAATGGAAAACAGCAATACTAGCATCTAGTGTTTAGAATGTAACGATGCAAGAAACTCCTCTAAGAGAGTGAAAGCACCTAAGCAGAGATGTTAAAATAATAAGTGCAGTTCTGCTTCACATTTAGAAACTTTGAACCAGTGATGAACGACAGGTCATGTTTTCAGGAGCAACTGCACTAAGGGTGCATCTCAGACAGGAATCATAGAATGGTTCAGGTTGGAAGGAACCTTGAAAATTATCTCATTCCACCCCTCTGCCATGGGCAGGGACACCTTCCACGGTCCCAGGGTGCTCCAAGCCCCATCCAGCCTGGCCTTGGACACTTCCAGGGATGGGGCAGCCACAGCTTCTCTGGGCACCCTATGCCAGGGCCTCACCACCCTTACAGTCAATAATTTCTTCCTAAAACCAAATTTAAATATCTTCTCCTTTAGTTTAAAACCATTCCCCCTGGTCCTATTAGTATAATATGTCAAAATGGAAGGATCCCACAAGGATCATCAAGTCCCAACTCCCTGCTTCTCACAGTACTACCTGAAACTAAACCACATGACTAAGAAAGCTGTGCCAGCTGAAGCTGAGCCTCCTCGAGAACAAGATGAAGAGCTCCTGATTGCAATGCTGGTCCTTCGTGATGAGACTCCTCAGGGACTTAAGCCTTCATAGTCACGACAATCCCAGCAGTGGTTCCTTGCCCTGCCTGCCCGAGCAGAGCTGGCCGTGGCAGGGCCCCAGCCAAGGGGTTGGCAGAAGGCAGTTTAGAGACAGATCATCATTTTGGTTCAATTTTCTGCAGAGAGACAGATCATCATTTTGGTTTGATTTTCTTCAGCGTCGCTGGGAGTTATTACACTAAATTAATTCTCCGGGCTGCAGGTCCCCAGAGGACAACACCACCCTAGCAATTTGTTCCTAGCAGGGCTCAGCTGGGTGATCACGTTAGCGTGGCCTAATGAGTTACGGCGCGCGAGCAGGGTGGATGTAATTGTCCACGTGTGCTGCTGGCTGTGCCTGCCACCCCCTTCCTGCTGGGACATCACTCCCCTTATCTTGTGGTTGCCATGCTATCCTGCATTAGCAGAGTTTGTAACTTGCAGTTAGATGTGCTGTTGGTGTCTGGAGCTGGACAGAAAGGCCATAAGAGCAAGAGGAGAGAGAGGTGTGATGGGTCACACAAGCCCACCTGGCTTGGTCACCAGCAGGAAGAGGATGAGAGGAACAGGGCACGCATGCACTGCTGCTTCCCAGCAGTGCTTTCCTCTTCTTAATGGAGATGATCTCAACTTGATGATCTTAAGGTTTCTTTCCCCGTAAGTACTGAATGGCTGCAATAAAGTCACTACAGAGCCTTCCCAAGGCTGAACAGCCCCCAACTCTCTCAGCCTTTCCTCATAGGAGAGATGCTCCAGAAACCTCTGAGGAATTTTTGGTCCTCCACCTGGGTCATCTTCACAGAATCACAGAATGGTTTGGATTGGAAGGGACTTTAAAGATCATCCCATTCCACCCCCTGCCATGGACAGGGACACTTTCCACTATCCCAGGTGGCTCCAAGCTCCATCCAACCTGGCTGCCCTGGGGCACTGCCAGGGATCCAGGGGCAGCCACAGCTTCTCTGGGCAACCTGTGCCAGGGCCTCCCCATCTTCACAGGAAGAATTTCTTCCTAACATCTAATCTAAATCTTCCCTTTTTAAATTTAAAACCATTACCCCTTGTCCTGTCACTACCTGCCTGTGTAAAAAGTCATTCTAGTTTTTATAAGCCCTCTTTAACTACTGGAAGGCAGCAGTGAGGTTTCCCTGGACCCTTCTCTTATGCAGGTGAATATCCTCAGTTTTCCCAACCTGTCTCCAGAGCAGAGGGGTTCCAGCCCTCAGAGCATCTCTGTGGCCTCTTCTGGAATCGCTCCAGCAGGTCCATGTCTTTGGTATTGCTTGTATTGGTGTTGCTTTGGTAGCTGATTGTGTGATTTATTTATTTTTACCCAACATGTGAGGAAAGTCTTTGTTATGTGTGCAAGCATGGGGTGTTCTTGGGTCAGTCAGGTGTAGGATGGGTGACAGGGAGAGAATGCAAGAGCCACTCCCAGGCTACAGCCACAGAGATGGACAACAAAACACCTCCAACCCCAAAGTGCTTTATGCTAGAGGACTGCTCTCAGCATCTCCCCTTTGCCTGTGAGGAAGCTGAGCTGGAAAGGTGGAAGGAGTCTGTAGTTGGACCTTCCCCCACCGCAGACCTTGCAGTGAACCTGTGGCCACCAGATCCTCCTGTGTGTGAGCCCTGCCACCCCTGAGCTTGCCGTGCGGGGCTGCTCCCTCAGTGTCACACGGTGCAAAACACGGCTGACTACGTGATGCTATTTCAGCCTGCCAGAATTGAGGGAAGGAAATACAGCGGCAGGTTCCTCTGCACTAGGAAACCGATCTGTTGTTGAAATGGCTTTCTCCTTGGTGGAGTGTTTCCGGCATGGCTCCTCGGCACTGGAAATGGCTTTATCCATCTACACCTTGTTTTCCAGGCTGAGTTCATGGAGGTGTTGTCAGCAGCTGGTTGCTGGAGCGAATATGAAGTGAAATAACTTGTTTCTTTCTCATGCTTTCCATCCTCAAATGTAAATGTGCCACTGCCTTGGAGTGAGCACCCAGGGCTTCCTGCTGCCAAATTGCTCCCCAAAGTATCTGGCAACTGAGCTCAGAGATAAGGGCAAGCACAAGTTGATACTCTCAGTGGGTATAAATAAAAAGCTTTATGGCACCTGCTGTCTCACACAATGTCATTCAGTGAGACCTGGCCCATTTGAAGAAGCCCAGCAACACTTCAGTGGTGTGGTTACAGGGTTTGTGTGGTGACTTCCAGTTTTTGGCCATGGTAAGTAGTCACCCTCAGCAAAAGAGTGTCTTCCACCCATTCTTCTCCCTGCAAACCCACGCTAGGGACATTGGCCACAGAGACCTGGGAGGGACTAACAAGCTGAAGCTCTGCAGGGCCTCCTGGCATGGCTAGTGTGTGAAGAAGTTGCCAGCTTAAGTTGTTTGGGCTCTTATTGCAGAAACAATATTTCTGTCTGACCCCAGTTAGCAACTGATGTTTGCAAAATAAAGAAGTCAAGGCACTGGAAATACTTTCCATTCCAGCTCTTGTCTCAGCCCAAAATATTAGTATTAAAAATATTGCATCTATTATATGCCGCTAATATCTCTGCTGGCACATAAATCACCCAGGGATTTTTCATCTCCATATTAAAAAAAAAAAAGTTAACTGTGCTCTATTTTTGGGTATTTGTTAACTGTTTTGTTTCCATTTATTCCTACTACAGCCACAGCAGTCTGTCTCCAAGGGACCATCTGTGGGAAAGAGAGTCCCTGGGTTGATTGGGAAGGTGTCGGGGTCATTGACAGGCATGAAGGCGCTGAGTCTCTGCTCTTTCTCTGATAATGTCTTTATTTAGCATGACAGCCTCCAGGGCACGAGTGGACAACAGGCTTCTTTCTTTCCTTTAAACTAACATTGCTGCAGCCATTCCCAGCATTGTGCAGATGCTGTGGATCTTCCTGGTTTCCTGATTAAAGCTGGGGGTGCGGGTCCCCAAGCAGCAAGGGCCAACAGCTACATGACATCGGAGCTGCAGAAGGTGGCCCAGCTCTGTGCCTGCCCCCAGGCAGTGTGTTCCCATCCCAACTGACAAGTGAAAACTCATCCAAGACAAATTAAATTTTAGGAGTGAATCAGATCCTGGCACAGCTCAGCAATTCAGTGGGAGTGTTAGGGGTAGCATGAGAGAGGAGGCAGGAATGGGGTCAGGAGCAGACAACTCCTCTTGTTGAAGATGACCCTGCCCATTGCGGAGGGGGTTGCCTAAATGACCTGTAAAAGGCCCCTTCCAACTCAAACCATCTATAATTCTATGAACTCTTCTTTTGGCAGTGGAACAGAGTTAGGTAAACATTCAGGAAATGGCTTAGGATTGTCACTGGGTTGCAATAAATCAATTTCCAGATCAATCCTGCCTCCCAAAGCTCTACACTGAATGCTAGAGCCTGCTGCATCTCTTTTAAAGAATTTTATATTACGTGTTTGATAAAGGCTTCTGGCACACCTAAGTCCAAAGCACCTCTGCAGCTTGAGTTGGTGTTTTACTGGATCCCTGTGTCGGAAGTAATTGCTTGCCATTGACTTTGGGTCATCTCATATGTCTGGACAGCTGTCAGGAGATCCTGTCAAATCTTGCCTTAGCTCCTACAGGAAAGACATTTATTTCTTCACTAGAAAGCACTGGTATAAATAGGATATGGAAAAAAAAACCCTAGGATGTCTCCTTGCTGCAGGTCAAAGAGGCACAGGGGTCTAAAGGAAGACAGCTGACCACAAAGGCAGCAGGTGGGGGCTCGTTGTACTATTTAGGATGTGTCTTGGGGGGAACGGGACCACGGAGGCATGGTGGTGGGCTGTGTCTGTGCATCTTGGCATGGGTTTAAAGTTTATATCTCTTGGAGGATTATCAGATCTCGGGTTAACTGATCAGCCTGGGTGTATTTTTAAAGGAGGCAGCCTGGAGTCTGAAGTATAAGCTCTTTTATTGCAAAGTAGTAAAAGATTATTCCATATTCATTCAAGCCACATTCTTACCAGTAGCCCAGGATCCGTTTGTGTTTGGGAAACATTGTGTACTGTGGTCGTGTCTTAGTTTAAACTATTTTGTCTAAACTGGACTCAGTTCCTTGTCACTGTGTTTTCCAATGGATTTTATGTAATTCTTGCAATCTTGTTTACAGTATGCTGAGAATCCAACAACATAATTCCAAGTAATGTAGTTTACAAAGAGAACCATTTCCAAGTGATTTCTACATGAAATCACAGCAGTGATTTCTACACCAGTCTGGGCAGTCAGCCTTGAAGTCCAGGGGGTGCCTTCCTAGCTGGTTGCCCACTCTGTGCAGCAAGGGCCTCTATCTCGACATCCCTCATGATTTGTGGGAGATCCAGCAAAGCATTAAAAGAGCTGTTTCAGAGCTATCTCACATGCCATCTGTACTTGGGATGTCTTTCCCAAGCTGGTGTTGCAAAACAGCTTCTTAAATTCCTCCTGAAGATTCATTTCCATGAAGCTTAGAAGAAAATAGCTGACTCAGGCAGCCTGTGCGGCCAAGCATTGCAGAGTGTGAGGGCTGTCCCTGGCTTCAGCAGCAGTCAACTTTGCTTTTTGGTGCTTTTGAGTCCATCTTGAGGGGTGTTGTGCCATGTCCCCTCAGCCCAGCAGCGCTGTCTCTGCTGCTACAGCACAGTCTGCTGGCTGGGCATTTGCCTGGTGGTCCTGTGGAGGGGGTGGGAGAAGTTCGTCATTCATCCGTTTGCTTCAGAGTCAGTGGGAATTTTGGATGTAAAGACAAAAGATCACACTGATAGAATAGCTCGGGTTCGAAGGTACCTTTAAAGCTCATCCAGTCCCATCCCCTGCCATGGTTAGGGTCATCTTCCACTAGACCAGAGTAGCTCAGAGCCCTGTCCAACCTGGCCTTGAATGTTTCTAGGGATAGGGTGTCCACCACCTCTCTGAGCAACCTGTGCTGGTGTTTTACAACCCTCACTGTGAAAATCATTTGCTACCATGTTGGTTTATAGTGAGTCTAATTATGCTCTAGAGGACCAAATGAAATCATCTCTAGCAAACAAAGGCAGATGTGGTGTCCAGGCCCAAAGGAAGGTTTGTCAGCCGTGACTGTACCTCAGGACCAAGGTGGTGACAAAGGGAGCTGTACCCATGTAGGCAGCTCACATGAAGGTTTCCTAGTGCTTTTCACAGCAGCTAGAGACTCTGAGCCTCATCACAAACATCTCTCCCCTCACAGGGTTGTTTTGGTTGGCTGTGCTTGTCCTCTGGTGTTCATTGTATGTTTGCAAAGATGCATACATGTAAGACTTAAAGCATGCACTTCATCTCAGCTGTTCAAAGATGGTTTTAAATCTTGATCACCACCATTTTGACAGGCGGACTTTCTACACTTGCAGGATGCCGTATCTGTCCAGATGACATGGGCTTAGTCTAGCAGCTGGGGTGGTCTTTACCCTTGGTGACAGAAAGGCATGAAAGAAGTGTGAATAATTTCATTTTTGTTTTCAGGAGTGAACATGACATCTTGTTCCCTTCTCATCTGAGAAAAATGCAAACAAAAATGAAACTGGAGCCAAGTGAAACCAGTTTGAGAGAGAAAGCCAAAGGGAAAACACAACACAAATCCTGTGTTCTTCATCCTTGGAGCTGGTGGTTATTGCTTTCTGTGGGGTTTTGAGGTTTTTGGTTAAATTGTGTGGAACTGTCAAGCTTATTTGAGTATTTCCCACTCTCAGCCACAGCAGGGATAGAATATGGCTGGGGCTGGGCGTGATGCTCCCTGATCAAAGCAGCACTGAGTTATCATTATCCATGCACACGAAACATCAGAGTGCCTTTGGTGGAGGTAGGCTTGCTGAAGAATGCTTCAGGGGGAAGTCAGGCCTCTAGAATAGAAATTCATACCTTTTCCTCATTATATTAATAACAATATTCCCCAGACCTCTTGGGACCAGTTTTAGATGCTATAAAATTCCACCAGGTCCTAACTGGGATCCTTCAGTCCCTGCAGTTTGGGCCACAACATCTCTTAAATGCTCAAAGCCAGTGATGATGGGTGTTTCTGACCACAGCAGTACTGCCATGCCCAAACCCCTTCAGCAGTGCCTGCTTCAGGGTACCAGTCCAATTGTTTGTGGTCTGGCTGGAATACGCTTAGTTCAGAAAGACTGGGCCTGGAGAAATGGGTTTGTTCAGGGAATGTTTCAGAGGATTTTGCTCCTTCTTGCCTTTTCCCTCTTCAGGCTGAGTTTCCTGGGCAGCTAGCTAGTACAGCTGGGAAAAACCCATGTTCTAAATTGAGAATTTTACTCTTTCGGTGGTGACTCTAAGAGGGTTTCTTTTTAATTTCCCTCCCTCAATGGAAAATTGTGTTGGGATTTTCAGAAAGAAGGTGAGAGAGGTGGCCTGTCATCCCACAGAGCCAGCCCCACCAGTCCTCCATTTGCAGGAACAGCTGCTGTGTTCCTTGGGGACGTTATGCTCCCCCAGCTTTGAGGGGTATCAGGGATAAGAGGGACCTGGACTTGTCATGGGAATGGAAGGTCCCACAGACTCTGTTTCTGCTGATCCTGGAAGTGTTCCAGGCCAGGTTGGATGGGGCTTGGAGCACCCTAATGTAGTGGAAGGTGTCCCTGCCCATGACAGGGAGGTGGTACTGAATGATCTTTAAAGTCCCTTCCGAACAAAACCATTCTGTGATTCTGTGATCTTAATCCATCCCTTGCCACAACAGTTGCTAACTAGCTGCAGGCATGTTAATAGCAAAGCTGATCATGAGATACTTCCAAGACTTAGCATTATACTCCTCACACAGAGATGAGACCGTGTCCAGGCAGATGAAAGGGTGCAGAGAAACTTACTGGCTGTCAAATGCAGTGAGGAAGGTGTTCATTCAAGCACCAGAAGGGTGCAGGTGATGGAGAAGGTTTTACCTTGGTACCACTCTTCATTCTCAATCTCTTGCCTGAGCGTCTGCAAGTCCACATTAGTTGTTAATTACTGGGTGGCCCTGGCTATGCCCACCAGGTATTGTGCTCCGCACAAAAGCAGGAGTAAATCAGAATTTCTGCTCTGCAAGGAGCTTATCGTGTCCTGGAGGGTTTGTGCCATGGGGAAGTCCGCTGGGATTGAGGGCAAGTGTCCAGGCAGGTTTTCCAAAGGCAGGAACCAGCATGTGTGGAGACTGGATCCCTGAGTCCCACGATGGGATTTCAGTCTGTTTGGTTGTACAAGGTGCTCTGCGTTGTGGGGTAAATGTCTCAAATGCCACAGGAGATGTATAGAATCTCAGAATTATTTAGGTGGGAAAAGACCTCTTAGGTCATCAAGTCTGGCAATTCCCCCAGCACTTCCAAAGCCGCCACTGCCCCATGTCCCCAGGTGCCACATCCACACAGCTTTTAAATCCCTCCAGGGATGGGGACACCACCACTGCCCTGGGCAGCTGTGCCAGGGTGTGACATCCCTTTCAGTTAAGGAGTTTTCCCAATGTTGAATCTAAACCTCGCCTGGCACAGCTTGAGACCATTTCCTCTTGTCCTGTCACTGTTCCCTTAGAAAAGAGCCAGACCCCCACCTAGCTGCATTCTCCTGTCAGAGGCAGAAGGTCCCCCCTGAACCTCCTTTTCTCCAGGCTGAAACGCCCAAGCTCCTTCAGCTGCCCCTCATGGGACCAGTGGCTCTAATGTAACTCCTCACCTCTCAGTGTTTGTAGGAATTGCTTACCCAAATCTCTGTGCAGCCACCAGGAGAATGCAGCCCCGCATTGTCCTCCAGCCTCCCCACATGGCAGATGAATGGTGGGGGCTCTCAAAAGACTCATCTCGCTCGTGGGGATATGGTCTAGGCTGACAGGACAGAGCAACTGTGCTTCAGACCACAGCTGTCCACGTGTCTAGAGTTATTTTCCCCAGACTTGTGCCTTCCTGCTCCTTTCGTTAGGAGCAAACAATGTAGTAAAAACTTGCAGGAATCATGTATTTCTGAGCACGTAGGCTGGTAATCACCAAGACAGCTGAAGCCTTAGATTTGTTTTGCGTAGGATTCTCCAACAGAACAGACATTTGTCAGATCTAAATTCTGTTGAAAGGTATCTCATTTAGTTAGTTAAATAAAAAAATGGGTGGAGAAACAATAGCAGAAGCAGTACTATCCTATTTCCAGCTTGGCAACCCTGACTGTCTCCCCTTGGTTTTTAGTACTTTTGCAATTTCTTTGTGACTCTCAGCATCTCTTTAGTTTCCATGTTGTCCGATGGCCAAATCCCACTGAAGTCAGGGGGAGTTTTGTAATGAATTGGAATTTGGCCTTTGAAGTGAAAATAGTTATTTAATGTTAAATGGAGTCAAGAGATAAGAAACCATTGTACTGTCCAGATGCTTTTTCTTGTAGCTGAATTATGGTTCCCTGCAAGGCACTGCATCCTTACAGCTCAGGATGAGCAGAGGGGGACAGAGGAGGGATTTCCCAGTAACTGAAGCATTTTTCTGGGGTGAATTCTTGCTTTTCTTTGAGGTGTCACTGTGTGGTTCAAGCTTCAGCTCTTCCTCCCTTCAGCATCTCAGACCTAAAAGCCTAGGTTGGGAAGTGCCTTTAGGTCCTACTATAGCCTGGTTCCCTGGGCTTGGCACATCACCCCAAGGCACCATCTTGGGTCATCACCTCAAGCTGCCACAGTGCTGCCCTTGAACAAGCACAAGGTTGTTTCCACCAACAACCCACAGTGGGAGCGGCGGGATGCCCATGTCCCCATTTTGTCTCTTCCCGGGACGCTCTGTGTCCCCAGCACCTTGGTCACACCTGAGAGCAGGGATGGGTCATCCCAACTTCTCAGGCTTTGAGATACTCTGCAGTCAAGAAAGTTTTGAGATCTGAGCCCTGTTCTCCCTGCTTTGGCTCTTCCTCTCTGCAGATCCTGTTTCTTCTTGGCTTTTCTTCTTCGCTGGGGTGTTGGGAAGATACAGGCACACAACGCGTCTTTTCCTGAATGCTGGATGATTGTCTAGACCCCAACTGCTGCCAAGTCACAGACATTGCTCCTTTTTTGACATTCTCCTTCCTTTGCCTTTTATTTCTTTCAAATTTTTCCCCCAAACTTTTTTAACTCTGGTGTTTTCCACCCTGTGATTAGTGACTGCAGAGCTTTGGTCTGTGTTTGCTCTGCCCCTTGCCATGGGAACATCACCTTTTAGCTGTCCTGTAGAGGAACAGGGTTGCATGTTCTCCCCCATCCTATTGCAACAGCCTCAAAATGAACAATCTTGCACATTCCACATTGGCTTAACTGGGGTTTTTTAAAATCTTAAACCTTTTTTCATTCATAGCCCTTAAACATAAAGGGTTTGGTTTATACTATCATTATGTCTTCAGAAAAAAAACTGTTCCTGCATGCATTTCTTGCAGGAATTTACAGCCAAGTTTGGTTCCCAGCTCATTTCCAGGCATTTTCCCTTGCTTCTGAAACTACAGCTGTGTCTTTGTGCAACTTTTGTAATTTCTGTGCAATATTTACAAATTAAATAAAGTAGCAGGCTGACTGGCTTATAACCTGAGACTTGAAGTGCAACCAAACAGTTAAACTGTTAAAATGTCTGAGAGAAGAGCAAAACCACAGAAAGCAAAACTCTTGCACTCTTAGGCCTATGATGGCTTAGTACCAGATAAGGTTTTTAACTAACTTTTATTTTGACATTCCCCTTTTAATAAGCATTGCTCTTTACAAAGTGGTTTATGTGATTGCGTTACTGAGAGGAAACAAAGAAATGCCAGGAAAACTTGATGTGGAGGATCTGTACTCATAAAATGCTTGTAGGCTCCAGCAAACAGGAAAGCTTTTCCCATCTCCTTTTTCTTTTTTTTTTTTTCCTTTTTTTTTTTTTTTTTTTTTTTTCTTCCCCCTGCCATTCAGTTTGCAAGGAAAAAAAAAAAAGAAACAAAACCAAAAAACCACACACTGAATATCTCAGAAAACCAGATCTGGTGGTCTGAGAGTAAATTCCTTCCAGTGCCACGAACAAGCCTCTTCGTCCTGTGTTTGCTAAATGCGAGCCCTTGCTCTTTATGGTTAAAAGCCAGTTGGCCTTGGAAAATAGGTTTTGACTCCTGGGGGTGCCAAGGATTACAGATTCCGTGGACAGATGGCTTTGGCAGGCAGGGCTGGAGACTGCTGACCATTGAAATGTATTTGTGAATGGCTGCTTCCTTCATTTGAGCGCCCTTAGCTGTGCAGTGCCAATGGTGAAAACAAAACTAATAGCTGTGGGATGGGTTTAAAGTAAATGCTGCTATTTATCCAAATTGGGGTGGGGGTTTGTAATAAGGCGTGAGGCTGAGCAGGGATTTTATCATGCCTAAAAAACCATTACGGATGCAAACCACTGTGGTCACCACAGCGCTCACAGTTACTTCTCTGTTTTTGGGGCTGGTACTGGGGAGATGTCCTGTGCCATCCTCAAGCACTGCTCCCAACAGCCTTGTAAAGAGCCAGGCATTAAAGCATCCCACGGGCTCTCAGAGCCAAGACCAGTATCAAAGAGGCAGCAGGCAGAGAGCCATGCTCAGGGTAACCCTGGTGGAGACCCAGCCCTCATGAAGACAGCCAGTGCCAGGACCATCTCCATCTTAGCTGCATCCTGGATGATGGCGTTCCGGCTCTGCCTTCTCCACTGGGGACAGCCACACTGCAGTCTGTTTGGAAATCTGAGATGCCTGAGACTGCCAAAGCATTTCTTCCATTCAACTCTTGTTTTTTTGGGGATTTGCCATCTCGGCTACCGCTTACGGCCAGCACTCAGGGGCTTGCTCACTCTTTCTGAGATGTCGTAGTCTCTCGAATAAACCCTTTGCTCCTCTTCTTTGTGGCTGTTGGATTTCCATGTTATCTGTTTGGAGCTCTGTACACATAGTCCTCTCTCTGGAGGTTGTGGTCCTGGCTCTCCCTGCTGCCAGAGCCAAGTATGGTCCTCTTTTCATGCATGTGTGTGTCCTGTCCTGGTGTAGCAGTGCTGAAGGATGTGTATAAAATAAGGCCAAACAAAACCATTTGGTGTGGGCAGATTACCAGTTTACTTGATGGCTTCTTTTTTAGTTAATTTTTTTCCACTTAGGAATTCCTGATACACTTAAAATGGCTCGCTGCAAACCCATGCAGTAGTGTGCCATGTTGGCAGGCGAGTTTTTTTTTATGCTGTAGCCCAGGTGTATCAGGAGCTGGAAAGCCTTCAGAAAAAAAAAATCTCCTGGTATTTCTTGCCTGCCTGACTTCCTGCTGCTGTTTTTCCTGGTTAGTGTGGAACTAACTCAGAAACCTGGGAGAATTTAACACAGAAACCCAGGAGAATTTTTCCTGGGAACCAAAGTCATGTTATCCAACTTGACAAGAACTTCCAGCTGAAATATGACTGTCACAGAAAGAGATAGAGGCATGAGCTGGTACTCAGTTGTCAGATGACAAGAAATTGCCTCCCCTTTTGGGGTCCCCTGCCAAGGGTCAGGCTGTTTGGCGGGACAGATGTGTTGGCCCAACAGAGCCACGAAGAAATGGGTGAACTTTCTTTGACTGTTGTAATTTTTTTTTTTTTTTATTTCCCCGCAAAAAAAAAAAAAAAATACAAAAAAAAAAAAAACCCGAAACCAAAAAACCTGTTTGGTTTCCAGCTAATAGGAGTTAAAATCGATTTTCTGAGGCTACCTGGATTTTCAATGACTTTCTTTGACTTTCCAGGCGACAGCAGAGACTCCCCAGTGGGAACAAGTCTCAGCAGCACGCGGATCATCAGCAGGGTGGCACCAAGCATAACAGGGACCACCAGAAACTCTACCAAGGAGGCCAGGCCCCTCACTCCTCGGGCAGGACAGGCCACCACGGCTACAGCCAGAACCGGAGATGGCACCACAACCAGAAGCACTCGCCCAACGACAAAGAAACGCACAGAAACGCCAAAGAGACTGAGAATTTGAAAATCGAGGACAGCTCCGCGTGCACGGTGCCCGTGCCCGTGGAGGCACCCCGAGGCCCCGAGGCCGTGGAGAAGCAGTCCCAGCAGTACATCCCCGAGCCGGAGACCAAGCGGAAAGACAGCGTCCACGAGCGCGTTGGGGACAGACCCAAGATCAATTTGCTTCAGTCTTCTAAAGACAGGCTGAGGAGGAGACTAAAAGAAAAGGTATTAGTCCTTGGGGAAACGTTGAGTTTCTCTTTTTCTGAGAGTCTGCCTGTTGGCCATTTTCCATACAAAGGGTGGGGTGGGCTCAAAGGACCTTACCATCAAGGCTCCCAATTTACCTTAATCCCCCAGTGTCAGCACTTCTCTTGAGGTGTCTTTGTGCTCCTTCAGGAGGCCTTTTATTGACAGAATTGAGGCTCTGAGTTGGACTTCTTGGTTGAGGTTGCTACCAGCTTGAGTTCTCCAAGGACTGGGAGCTCTCCCCTTTTCCATGGGGAAAGGCTGGTGCACACATGAGCTTCCTCCTGGTGTGAAGAGCTCAGTGACTTCGCTAAAAAACATCTAAAAAAGGCAATTTGTCTCTCTGCAACTACAGAGCTAAATCCCTAAACTCTACAAAGCTAAACTTTGACTCTTGAGTGCTGAATAGTTGGACTCCACTGCTTTAAAGCTGATATCCATTTATCTCTGCAATGAATTGAAATGCCCTTATCTCCCCCTTTCCTTCCAACAACCCAACAATAACAAAAGTATGCATGCAAGTGACGGAGGAGAAATCCTTTCTGGAAACAATATTCAGCCACAGATTTCTGAGGAATTTGGAGATGATATCTCTATTTGCCCCCTGTGAAACTCAGATTCTTTCTGCTGAGATTCTTTTGTCAGACTGTAAAAAGCATCCATGGGGTTATCTCTAATGAGATTTCCAAAATACAGAGCAAAAATAACCTGAACATATACAATTCCATGGGAGTGCATGTTGGAAATGTATACCTTTGAATGCATGAGCATTTACTATTTCTGGTAGTGGCATGAGGGGGAGTAAGAGATTTTGTTAGTTATTTTTATGTTCTTTAAAGCAATGGGAGCATAGTAGAGACTTCCAGAGTATTAGTTTTAATGCTTGTCTCAAAAATTTAGAGTCTTGTAAGAATAAAAGTCACATCAGCACCCACTCTTGGGTGGGTGTTGTCAACACAACCAGCCTCCTGATGGAAGGCTTGGACAACTCTCAGCTGCTGTTTGGGGTTGGGTTGTCCAAAAAACTGCTATAGGTTTGTACTGTATAGTACATTATAAGATTGAGGTGGATGGGTAGAAGGGAGCAGAGCCGAACAAGGAGGATGCATGCCTGACACTGGGGAAAAAGGGGCAAATGCTTAATAAAACGTTGAAAAGAAGCAGTAATTTCTGTGGTAATGATGGGAAGTGGAAAGTGTAAGAGGCAAGAGATGGAAAAGTCAAGAGTCTTTTGAATGCTGGGATCATGTAACTTCTTTGATCTCAATTTACATTGTTAAATATATATTATAAAGTAGATATTTTTGTGGGACTGTTGTCTGAGCATTTTGCAAACAACAGTGCACTTTCTAAAGAGAGGCAAAAAAATGTCCATCATCACGATGCCACAGACACCAGAAAAACTGGTCCAGGATGCCAAAGGCAATTGAGGTGGTCAGACTTTGGCATCCTGGCTCAGGACACTCAAGGACATCTTCTCCCTGAGCTGGGGGGTAGGACTTTGGGATTAAGTGTGTGGAAAATGGAGGAAGGGGACATTTCTGGGGCAGGATGCATGCGCTTGTGCTTTCCAATGCTGAGATTATACTACTGTGTCACTAAAAGATGCTCTGTCTTTTCTCTCTCTCTTTCTGTTTATGTCCTCCCAATCCCCTTTCCCCTTTGCTGTTTGCGCAAGGACATGGGCTGATATATCTGTTTTTTCCTTGTGTAACAGACGCCTTGTCTTTCCCTTTTCACGGACCAGGACGAAGTCACAGTGGAAACCACTGACCCTGAAAAGAATAAAATGGACAAATTAATTGAAATTCTCAACAGCATGAGAAACAACAGCAGTGACGTTGACTCCAAGCTTACCACCTTCATGGAGGAGGCCCAGAACTCCACCAACTCTGAGGAGATGCTGGGGGAGATAGTCAAGACCATCTACCAGAAAGCGGTGACAGACCGCAGCTTTGCTTCCACAGCAGCCAAGCTCTGTGACAAAATGGCCCTCTTCATGGTGGAAGGAACCAAATTCCGGAGCCTGCTCCTCAACATGTTGCAGGTAATAAGATAAAGTTGTTTGTTCAGATGCCTGTAGCATCACCTCACTTAGTTTTACTGTATGCTTGGAGCTGAGCTGTTACCAAATTCCTTTTGAACCCAGGTTATGAGTTCGTGGTGTGTACCTCCTATTTTGTCTGTGCACATCTTTAATGGTTACCATAGATAATGTGACACTGAGGGCATTATCAAGGTACTCTTCATTCTTATTTCATGAGCTCTACATGGAATTGTGACATCTCACACCAGGGCCTGTCTGTGTAATGAGTCAGTTGCTTGCGGCAGCATCCCCGTGGCATGAAAAGAAATTAACTGGGAGGGTCTTTCAGTGTAGGCTGTTAGAGTGGAGGGTCCATCTCAGCACCAGCGACACCAAGACAAGTCCCTGATGGTCTTAGACACCGAGATGGTCCCTGAGCAGGCTTTTGGCTGCATCACCTGGCGGAAGGGCTTGCTCCTGGTTTCTGATTTCAAACAAAACTGAGATAATTGTGTATTTTCTCATTATTCTGGGTGACTTATTTATTGGTATGTGGAGAACTGGTTGGTTGTTCTGCTCCAAAACCATCAGTGACAGCAAAGTTGCAGAGGGGGTAAAAAAGCAGTGGCTCTGATAACTGGTCTGTGAGGTTAATGGTTGGACTTGGTGGTCTTGGAGATCTTTTCCAGCCTAGGTGATTCTATAACGATGTTGGATGATGAGAAGAAAGGGCTGTCCTCAACTGCCCATGGTCTGCTGAGAGGAGTGTGTGTTACTGCAGTGCCGCCATCAGAGAGGGGGGTTGTTTTCTGGGAAGGTGTCACATGCACCTCCAATTTTCTGCCTCTGGAGACAGAGTTGAAACTACGAATTTCCATCCTTAATTTAGTGTGCATTTCCATTCAGCTGTTCCCTCACACACATCTGTCTGTGGGACATACAGTTCATTTCTCACACGTCATTTCTCTGCTCTCCACACAAGTCTGTTGCTCACTCCACTTTTTGACTCATCTTCTTGTTGTTCTTGTTGCTCTTGTTGGAGATCCTCTCTTGGATGCTGTGCCTGGCTGCCTGTACCTTGAGTTGGCTTTGTGGCAACACAGCAAGCAGGGAAATAAGGAGTAAAATAAGATAGTCAAAATCAGTATCAGATAATTCTGCACAATCACTGGCCCAGCTTTGCTTCTCTCATTGCTCTGGGTGCGTATCAAACCCAGCATCTCTCCCTGTGCCCACTCTCTGCTGCAAAGCCCTTGGGCAGCATACACATCTGCCCATTTCCTGTACCAGGTGGTGATCTTTTCCAGATGAGTATTTCCAAAGGTATTATAAATCAGAATGAGACAAATTGCAGTCAGAATCCGTCCCAGAATTAGCAGCAAGGGGCTGGAGGGAGCTCTAAACCTGCTGTGCATCCTGCTCTTCCCATCGCAGGTCACTCTCGCATCTTCCCATTAGGCTGAGCAATGTAAGAAATCCAGAATAAAGCCCAGGAATGATGGCCAGGGAGCAACAGAGTGCTAGCCCACAGCTGATTCTGATGGCAGTCCTGGGTTTGGGAGGACTCTTCCAGTTTGCTTTACTCTCTTGCCCCAGCATTTCCACTCATGCGAACAGACCCAGTAAACTGGTTTTTTACTGCAGCATCCTGTGCAAGACTGAGTGGCTTCACATTCAGCTCTTCACAGCATGAATGTAGGATAAATAATGTATCTCCTACCTCCAGAGAGACTCAAAGTGCTTTTCAGGAACGTGTTGCCAGTCACAGTGTGATGGGAGCATTGTGGGGAGGAATGAGGTGCAAAGAGCGAGTGGGGTGTGTGGGTGACCGAGTTCATGTGCTGAGGCACAGAGAAATATGCAAAAGGGATTTGTTCAGCCCCAAAGTGCACATCTTTTATAAATGTCTTGGTGGCGCAAAAGGTTACAGATCACTACAGGTCAAAAGCAAAGTGCTGTGTGAAATTAAATAATTTAACATTTCCTTTCTGATAGTAAAGGATTTTGAATTTCTCCAAGCACTGTTTCATTTTCCCAACAAAATAATCAGGTGCAGTCACACAGATTCATAAATACTTCGGTCAAACCCTAAACCAGGAATTTTTTGAGGCATTCAGGCCTGATAGCCCTGCCTGGAGACAGAGCCAGGTATGAGGCACGAAAGAGTCATTGCAGCTGCCTTGGTGTGAAATAAGGAGGTTAATTATCGATATCAATGTGGTATATTGGAATTGATATATGATACATTATCAGTATCAGTAAGGCATATCGATTATTATGTCATGTTATGGAGTAATGTGAATATCCTATTGATGTATGATGTATTAATACATTGATATCAATTATTATATATACACATATATATACACACACATATATATACATATATAAACACACATACATACATACTTATGTTATAATCATATTTTTCTATGACTGACAATATAACATTACCCAGCTACAATCCTGGCCCTTCCACCATCAGATATTTTCCATCAGCCATTTCTAGATAATTTACCATTAATTAAAAAAGAGAAATAAACCTTTCATAAAACGCTTGCTGCAGAGCAGGATTTGTGTCTCTCTAGCACCTTTCAGACTAATCTGATCCCTGGACGTAAGGAGCTCGGCTTGCTGGGCACCGGCGAGCTGGGGAATTACTGTGCCGGGGTGTGATAAATCGGGATCAGCGTGATCCCTCCCCGTGCTGCTGGCGCCTGGGCCTGCACCGCTCGCCCCCCCATCTGCTCCCAGCAGATGCTCATGTTTTGTAGGGGCTTGTTTGTCCCTTTCCCTCAGGACTGCGATGGCAACAGCTCACCCCCACCAGAGCACCTCAGGAATTAGTGCGTGAACCCGCTGAGGTGCCCTGTCAGCGTGGTTGTGCCTAAGGAGAGCATCCCTATACCTATAGACAGCGTCCCTGTACCGGGCTGGACCTTAAAACAAGCAGCAAGGGGTTTTTTTCCTGCAAAACAGGCAGTAAACTGTCTTTTTAACCTGGCTCCTCTTCTATTTTCAGCTGTTGACAAGGTGCTCATGTTTAAGGGTTGCACATGTTCACAGCTAATCTCAGAGCACTTGTTTTGATCCCAAAAGAGATGCCAGTGCTGCAGCATGGGAGTGTTGTCACATCATCGCCCTCCCTTCCAGCAGCTCCTCTGAAGAGCTTCCCTACAGCCAACATGGTCCACTTCATGCTCTAAGAGGATCCATGACGAAAACTCTGGTTTGAATTTATCCCTCCCTCTGTGTTTTGGTCTAAAATCTTGGCTAAGTCTTGAATTTGAGTGCTGCCAACCTCTCAGAAAAAGAGATGTGGGAAGTGGAGCCGTGGGGTGGACAGCTGGTAGAGCTGCCATGTGGGAGCTTGGCACTGAGGGGGATCATTTGGTGTCTGGGATGTCCATCCCTGGCACAGCTGCCCAAGCAAGTGGTGGAGGCACCATTCCTGCAGGGATTTAAAAGCTGTGTGGATGTGGCACCTGGGAACATGGGTCAGTGGTGGCTTGGGCAGTGCTGAGGGAATGGTTGGACTTGATGATCTTAGAAGGCTTTTCCAACCTAAACAAATCTGTGGTTCTGTGATTTGGGTTTGATTTTCTCCTCATTGAGTTTGGTTTAGTCTTTTGGTAGCAAGAGCAATTTTGAGCTGTGTGAGCCCTTGGGATGGACCTGGGTGAGCTGGGCCCAGGGAGCTTGGATGGCTGGGAACATGAAAGAACATCTTATGGACACATACGCAGTTTCTTCATGCCTCTAGAAATACCTTCTTCATTAATACATTGAAAGTAACTCTCCTGCAAGAGGTTTTTGCTTGTCATAGTTTCACTCACTGGCATGCCCAGGCTTTCTTTTTTTTTTTTTTTCAGTGGGGGGTGTTAAGCAAACCCTTCACATGTAACATAAGTTGGAGTCCTCCTCTGCTGGAACAACCGTGCTCTTTATAGCAGAGCTGTGTCTGCATCTGAGCTATGCAGAGCCAAGTGTATTATTAGAGTGGACATCACTGGGGCTGTAATTGTACACTGCTCCCCTTGGCAACGATGGCCAACAGCACATCAAACAGAAGGCTGATACCTTCTTTTAATAATAATAAAAAAAAAAAACCTAGAAATCACGCAATGAACATCCCAACACAGAGCAGCAGAGCCCACTGGCCTGCAGCCAGAGCCAGAGCCTGGTGCATCCGTGCACATGGAATTGCCTTGGCGCCAGAGAAGGGCTGGTTCTGCTGGATGCCCTGTGGCGTGCCCTAACCTATACCCCATTTCACACCCTAATGCGTACCCTAAGGCACGCTGCGCTTGATACGTCATAGGATACTGTGGCATACCCTACTGCACATCCTAATGCACCCCAGAATTTACACCCTAATGCATACTCAGTGATGTACCCCAGTGCGTATCCTGTCAGATACCCTGTGGCATTCCCTGGTGAATATCTTGTGGTACAGCCTAATGCATTCCCTATGACATAGCCTATGGTATATCCTAATCCACACCCTCTTACACAGCCTAATGCACTTCCTATGGCATACCCTATGGCATATCCTAAACCTTATTACATACCCTAATGCACTTCTCACGGCATATCCTGTGGTATATCCCAATGCACACCCTATTGCATACCATATTGCATTCCCTGTGGCATACCCTATGGTGTACCCTAGCGCATACCCTACAGCATATGCTAAAGCATTCCCTATGGTATATCCTGATGCATTCCCTAACACACATCCTGTTGCACACCCTAATGCCTACCCTGTTGCACACCCAAATGCGTACATTATGATTTACCTTACTGTATATCCCGTTGGATACCCTATGGCATACCCTAATGAATGCCCTATGGTATATCCTAATGCTTTCCCTATGGTAAATCCTAACATGTTCTCTATGGCATACCCTAATGAATACCCTATTGCACGCCCTGATGCCTACCCTGCTGCACACACAAATGCATATCCTATGGCTTGCCTTATTGCCTACCCAGTTGCACGCCCACAGAGGATTTCTTCACCATCTGCAACCTCTTGATGCCCCAGAAATGGCCCTTCCTTGGTTTAGTGCTGTGCTTGGCTCTGGTTGTGGAAAACTCATAGAAACATAGAACATCCTGAGCTGGAAGGGACACACAAGGATCATGGACTCCAACCCCTGACCCTGCACAGGCACCCCAACAACCCTGAGAGTGCTGTCCAAATGCTCCTGGAGCTCTGGCAGCCTCGGGGCCGTGCCCATTCCCTGGGGAGCCTGGGCAGTGCCCAGCACCCTCTGGGGGAAGAACCTTTTCCTGATATCCAGCCTGACCCTCCCTGACACAGCTCCAGCCATTCCCTGGGTCCTGTCCCTGGTCACAGGGAGCAGAGATCACTGCCTGACCCTTCTCTGCACCTCACAAGGATGCTGTAACTGCAATGAGTCTCCCCTCAGTCAGTTTCCAGGCTGAACAGACCAAGTGGCCTCAGCCCCTCCTTGTATGGCTTCCCCTCCGACGCTTCCCCTCTAGTCCCTTGAGACTAATCGTGTGGGTTTTGGCAGAGGTTGCACTTGGGTCTCAGTGGCCTTGGTTGGGTTTGAGATGATTGGTGTGACCATTTATAGAGGGGGTCAACCAGGAAAGTGGCCACAAATCCATTGCTGTCATCCCAGGTGGGGGATGGCAGAGGAGAATTTAGGCTGAAGCATTTCTTGGGATGTAGACATTGTGGCATGAGGTACTGGAGAGTTGATTGATTCCCCTTAGTAAATGTAGGTGCGGTGTGAAGTGTTTGCCAAGCTGTGCATGAGGTTTTGAGATAAATGAGCTGAAGTTATTCCTGTCCTCTAGGCTTTTTAGTCTGAGCAAACAACCTCCCAGTGACAGCAGCCCTTTCAGCATCACAGTGCTCTAAGTTGTAATGATAGACACTGGGTGGATACTGTGGGAGCTGGGATGTGGAAGTTGGTTGGACTCAATGATCTTAGAAGTCTTTCCCAACCCTAATGGTTCTGTGATGTTCTGTGTTATTCTAAGTAATGCACTAATGGTTAATGCTGAAAGGCAAATTTTTTTCCCTTCTCAACATGATTATTGGTGAAGAACAGTTTGTGGTTTGGCAGAGGTGGAGGCAAGAGGATCCAAGTGTGGCTGGAGAGCATCTGACCTGTGCACCATGTCCAGCACTGACTGCAAAAACCCATCAGTCCTCTTTCCATGGCTGTTTTTAATGTAATTTAAGTACAGATGGCCCAATCTGTGGCACACAAAACAGAGTGGTACCACTTGTCTCTGAGAGGTTGCTTCACTGAGAGACTGGGGAAAAAAGGTCCCAGTGCCCCTGGAGCAGATCCTAAAGCCATACAGGTGTGGCCATACAGGTATGTGTCTCACGTGCCACAACAGTGAGCTCAGCTCCACGGAGCAGCACCACATCCATCTCTCAGATCTGTGGATGAGCCAACATTGCAGCCTTTAGTTTCTCCTCCAGAAGAGTTGATGAGCTCTTCCCCCAGTGAGGTGGAGATTCAGTGGGGAAAGCCTCCTTGGCTCAAGCTGCTCTCCACGGCTCTTCTGTGCGGGTGAGGAACATCTTGATGGTGAACCTCAGAATGGATGCCAGCTCCCCAGGAGCCTAGCACAAGCACAGAAATAACAAGTGATGCTGCCCTTGTGTAGACACCTTCATTTAGGGGTTTGCAGAAATCTGTAGAGCTTGGAAACCTTTCTTCCCTTACATTTCTGATATTGATCAGAGCATCAAACATCAAACTGTCCTGCCTTTGTAAATTACTGTGGGACTCCCCCCAGCAAAAGCTTTGTGTAGCTTTGAAGAGATTTATTTTCTGTATGCACAGGAAATTCAAAGGCAGCTCTAAATTCGTGCACACTCATATATCTATGTAGTGCTTGAAGGGGCACAGGGAGTGTAGCCCCGTGGGTGGTTCCGAGGAGCATCCCCAGCTGCTGTGTCCTCCTGCTCTCAGGCATGGAGAAAAATAGTGGAAAGGAGATACATTCCCTGTTTTTTGCCACAAGTTTTGACTTGTGTCTCTGGAGACATTCTCTAATTCTTTAGTGTATTGATTATTCTATTTTTATTATTTATTATCGTATCATTTTTATCACTTTATTCTTGTATTCAATTACTTCTTACTTTGCTCCTGTGATAATATATATGCTTATTGCATATATATATATGTTAATTATACATATATATAATAATTACATATATTTGCTTATGACATACATTAGCATTCTGTAACTTAAAATGCTAGTAGTTTTTTTTTTTAATTCTTACCATGGTTCTGGGGGGTTTTTTTTTCCCCTTCTTTCACACAGTCATCCAGGGCCAAACACAGCCCGTGCAAGTGTCGGCAGCAGGCAGGAGAGGGAGCCCGGGGAGCGGGCTGGCAGCCTGCCTGCACCAGCAGGTGAAGGGCAGGGCTGGGCATCAATTCGAGCTGGCCCTGCCTTTACCCCGAGCCCAGCCAAGCTCCCTGCCCGCAGTAACAGCGCTGGGCTTGGCCACGGGAGGCTCCAGGAGCCGCTGGCACACGGGTCCCGTGCGGGGCTGGGAGTTACTGGAGAGCCCTGGATTAAATGTCCGGCTGCGTGCTTTGAACTTGCCACTTCTCCCAAGCGGAACGGTGGCTGTTGGAAGCACCCGGCTGCTCTGCGGCCTTTCCACGGCAAGGCAGCGTGGTGGGGGCCAGGGAGCACCAGGCAGCACCTCTTTGGAGGGTGGTGGTGAGGTGAGGGAGGGGTTAGTGGAGCCCAAGATGTCAGGTTTTAACGGAGCGCAAAGAAAAAGGCATTTTTGCACTGATAGGAAGGAGGGGATGGGGACAGGAGTTGTGCCCCACAAGCACTAGGAGCTGTCTGGGCTGGGAGTAGTTGATCCAGACCCTAAATTAAATGAGCAGTAGGTTTGCACTGCACATCAGTCCTCAGTCCGAGGCCAGGGGTGGGTTTTGGGGATCACGTTGAGCTGCATCTGGAGGTGTGCACAGGGCTACTGACGTAGCAGTGGGCATCACAGGGGATGGCAAGGGGACTGTCCCCAGTGCTCTGCAGGTTACTGGGGTCTGGAGTCTGCCCAATGCAGCCACATTCATGGCTCTGCACAGGACAGGTGTTTAAATTAGACTAGCAGTGCATCCTACAGTTGAGAGTTTGATAGGAAGCAGGACTAATTTTCTAAAAAAAATCCCTTAGGGTTTAAAGATTGGTGCATTTGACTTTAATTCAATGTGCTGGTAAGGTTTTATACCTTATACCTCTACAATGCTCAGGTGTGTTGTGAAAAAACAGCCATCACCTTTACTCCATAAATTAGTGTGTGATTTCTCCTGGCTCCTTTTCACCTCGAAGGGGCCAAGATTTCAAGGCCACAGTGGGGACCAGCCTGTGCTCCAGCACATGATGGGACAAGAGGGATGGCACTTGGTGTCTCATTGTCTCTGCCAGGCAGTGGATGCCCTGGGCATCTCCCAGTGGTGGTGGGACCCAGCAGAGGCTCCTCGTGCTCATGCAGGTTGGTGGTGAAGAGTGTCAGGATCACTCGTGGCCAAGCTGCTGCTGCCTGCTAAAAGCACAGCCGAGTTCAGAGCGCGGGGTTCGCGCTGCGGTGGGACCCGTGCACACCCTGTACATGGGCTTAAGCACAGAGTAGAGGCTGTTCTGGGCTCTAGGTGGAGACTGCAGACTGCTGAGCCTGCCTGCAGCCTGCCTGCAGCCCTGGGACAGAGCCAGGCAGCAGCCTCCTGCTGGGGTGGGCTCCTGGGTGCCCCCAGACATTGTTGGTGGGTGAGGATGCTGGGGGTCCTGGTAGAAACAGCAGAAATGGGAAAAAAAAAGAGCCTCAAAATCCATTTATCCATTGATGAGAGGTGAGGAAAGGCAGGGAGACATTTCAGTGCTAAGACCCCTCCAGATCGGGCTGAACTGGCATCAGCTCCTAATCTCTCGTTTGCTCCCGAAATGCTCAAGCCCACGGCATGTGGGAGTGTGTTCCTGTCAGCCGGGGGGCTCAGCTGGCCCGAGGCACCCTCCTCACAGACCATCTGCTCCTGCTTGCGCCAGCCCCAGTCCAGCTCAGGCTGCTGCAGCCACCCCCAAGGTGTGGATTTTGGGATGCTGCAGAGTTGGACGATCCCTGCTCCCCATACTCGCAGACAAGCTGCTGTGCCCAGCCCTGCTCTTAGCTGATTCCCTTCTCCTCACCTGGGCACAGGAGTTTTGGAGGCTCATCAGGACCCCGTGATGCATCACCCTGCCTGACACCCATCCCACAAACCCCACCCCACCCCACCCCCGGTGATTTTGTCAGGGAATGAAGCATCCTGCTGACACAGGAGCACCCTGGAGAAGCAAGTGCCAGGGACATCACCTCCTGTTCCAAGGCCGGGGCAGATGCATGTGCCAGCATGGGGTTTGGATAGAAGGATGTTGGAGAGGGAAGCACCTCTTTTTCTGCCCTGGGAAAGGGGGAAGATGAGATAACGTGCTTAAAGCACATGTGCTTTGCCCATCCCTGGCTTTACTTGGACATAGGCCTGTAGCATGCAGAGGATGCTCTTGTGCTCTCCAGCAGGAAATCTCTTTAAGATTTTCTAACTGGGCCACAAGTTTCTGAACCAGATTCAGTTCCCAGCCAAGTGAACCCGACTGCTGTGGTGGTTCCCAGAGGGATGGTCCCATGGGACCTGCAGCTTGAGCACCCTCAGCATCCCCCGAGCACACTTAGGCTCAGGGTTTTTTCATTGGTGAGTATTCTGGTGTGTAGCTATGTCAGAATCTGGAACTGGAGAATCAGTGCTTTCACAAAGTCCACATCCCCTTTCCTTCCCCTGTGGGGATGGTTTTGCACAGCCCCATCTTTTCCTGCTGCACACATTTAAGCAAAATTACAGTGGGAAGTGGCTTTGGTGGGTACTGGGAGCAGAGGAGCCAGAGGACACTTGAGGGGTGAGGAGTGAGGCTTGAGAATTATTTCAGGTCCCTGTCCTACAGCTTGCCAGGCCTGTTGCTGATGCAAAACACAGAATCTAAGTCTTGGGGACAGGAGCAAACAATGCTTGGCTGGAGGATGCTGCCCTACCTTGACACATCCTCTGGTCTCATCAGCAGTGCTGCCAACCATGGGGTGTGCCCCCTGTGCTCTCTTTCCTCACTGAGCATCCCAAAACAGTGCTTCCTTTTCCCCTCCCAGTGACAAATTCTTCCACTTTTCTTGCTTCTTTGTTTTTAAATTACTATTGCTCTAAATAATTTTTTTTTTTTATTAAAGAGGGGTTAAAAGAAGCATCTCTGGCAGTGCTGGGGATCCAAACCCAGTGATAAAGGCAGGCCGGACAGGGTTTGGAGCAACCTGGTCTAGTGGAATGTGTCCCTGCCCAAGACAGGGAGGTTGGAATGAGATGATCTTTAAGACCCCTCCCAACCCAAACCATTCTGTGATTCTGTGCTAACACTTCCAGTCCAGGAGCAGCAGGAACTGAAAATGAGGACAGCAAGTGCAGTGTCCATCACCTAAGGAGGCAGTGGCAGGCTGGAAAAACAAAACTCTTTCTGTTTCTGCTTTGTTCATAAGAGCAAGGTGTGTTTCCTTGCATCTCTTTGATATTCCAGCCCATGCCATCCAGGGTTCTTACAGGGTGATGCTCACAGTCTGCCAACTTCAGGCAAAATACGCCATGGCAATCATGGACATCCCTTCAGAGATACAAAGGACGGAGCAATTGAGGGCTTTTGCACGTTGATGTTGTTTTCTGCATCACCCTTCTGTAATCTAAGCTTTCCCAGGACAGATAGGCAGCTTTGGAGTCATTGTAGGGTGCTCCATACCTGCATGCTCAGGGGATAAGCAAAAAATATTAATGCATCTTTCACATCCCGTAAAAGAAAAAAACCACCAGCCAAATATAACATTTCTTATAGCAAAAGCTCCCTGGCTACATAGAATTTGTAAATGTTGGCCTCTGAGAAAGATTTTCTGAGCTCCTTTGTGTAAATAACATTTTTTTAGCAGACTGGCACTTCATCTCCAGGTCTCAATTTTCAAGTGGTGGCTTTTTCTCCCCCATCCCAGAGCTGCATTTCCAGCAAGGAGATCCAGCACTGGTACACGATGCCGATCAGGTGCCTGGTGGTGGGAGAGACGTGGTGAAAAGCAGACAGAGGAGATAAGAGGGGTGACAGCCCCTTTGCTCTCCAGCGTGTTTGCTCAGCAATGCTGAGTGCTGGGCCAGAGCCACCACCTCCCTGCAGACTAAACAGTTGCAGTGTTTTCTCTCCCATGACCGAAAGAATTTAGTAAAGGGTCCCGGTATGAAACTTTACACGAACTCTGGGTGCCACGAATATCTCTGGCTGGGAGTCTGTTAACTCCTCCGGTTCCTTGATCATCCGCGCGGTTCAGTCCCGGGGCAGATGAAAGGAAGACCCATCCCACGATGGATTGGCCAGCTGCCTACAGGAGCCCCTGTGCTCTCCCACCCACCGAGTTTTTGTGTGTCCATCTTTGCAGGTTTTTTTCTGCTTTCTTTTAAAGGAGACAGCCAAGAACTCTGGCCCATATGGAGCTCTGGAGTCCTCCAGTTCAGGAAAGACATGAACCTGTTAGAACGGGTCCAGGGGAGGATGTTCCCAGGGCTGGAGCCCCTCTGCTCTGCAGCCAGCTGCGGGGTGTTCAGCTGCACAAGAGAAGGCTCCAGGGAGAGCTCAGAGCCCCTGGCAGCGCCTAAAGGGGCTCCAGGAGAGCTGCAGAGGGACTGGGGACAAGGCATGGAGGGACAGGACATGGGGAATGGCTTCCCAGTGCCAGAGGGCAGGGCTGTATTGGGGGTAAGGAAGAATTTTATTTACAATTATAGTAAAGACTTTTTTTTCCCAGAGCAGCTGTGGCTGCCCCTGGATCCCTGGCAGTGTCCAAGGCCAGGCTGGACAGGGCTCTGAGCAACGTGGGACAGCGGAAGGTGGCAGTGGGTTGGAACTAGATAACCTTTAAAAGTCCTTTCCAGCCCTGATTCTGTAATATCTCATGCCCCTTGGACTTCTTTATAGCCACCTCTGTGCTATGGATGTCCATCCAAAGGTTGTCTGCTCTCCTGTGCTACCCAGCTCGGGGGCTTCCACTTCAGGGACAAGTTTTGAGGATGTGAGAAGCCCCTGAGGCCTCATTCATCCATCAGTCCTGGCTTGCAGAGAAGAAGAGGCCAAGCCTCAGTGTCTTGCCCAGCTCAGCAGATGGGTGGTCCCAGTCCCACTTCATGGTGAACACCAGCAAGAGGGCACTTCCTAGGAGGGTCTTAGCATCCCACAGGAGAACATCCTGCTGCCAGCTACCAGGCACTTCGTGGACCAAACTGATGTGAGCCAGGAGTGCCTGTGCAGTAAAGCTCCTGATGTCAAACAGGATTAGCTGCCTGCCTTTCCCTGCCCGGTTTCATTCATTCACAAGCAAGCTGGCCTTTCAATGGACACAGCTTCATTTCCAGTGCCAGTGGAATTCCTCCAGCCCTGGTGCCTGGACAAAGGAGCACCTGCCTCCATGGTCAGTTTTCCTCCTCTTATATCCCTCTTTCCAAATTTGGCCTGTCCCCATAGATCCCTTTCTATGTCCACCTTATAAAGAGGACACATTGCATGTGCAGAATTTAAAATAAGAATGCATCCTGCTGGCAAAATCCAGCTGGTCCCTGCTGCATCCTCCTGGGCTGCAAGGCTGGGCATCTCCAGACATGGCATTTGAAAAGCAGGATCCATCTCTCAGCCGCAACTGGGGTCCCAGTCATCACCTCAGCCTGGTGTTGGGAGTGGGATGAGCATTTTCTCAGGCACAGAAGTGGTCTCTGAACAGATTTGGGGATGGTGCTGGGGTTCAGACCCTGCTGCATTGCGGAGAAGGGTTTGCAAACTGCCCGCCAAACCATCTACACTCATATGAAGCAGCCCAAAAATAGGTTTTTGTGATATTTCTTGAAATCATTATGCTTTTACACTGAGCTTGTGCTATGAGGAATACAGCCCATGGGATGGGAGATTTATATCAATATATTTTTCCATGGAGTGGGGGTATCAGCACTGCTGTGGGTGCTGGGATGAGCAGGGATTTGCTGTGCTTGATCCTCTCTCTTCCTACCATCTCCATGTAGCTAGGAGGGAATTGCTGGCCTAGGGGTGGGATGCTCTAGAGGGCATGGATTCTTTGTCTCTGTTTCAGGGGGAGGACTCCCAGTGTCTCCGAAATTCCAAAGGTAGCCCAAGGCTTCCTGTGCACGCTCATAAAGGCAAAGAGCACATCACTGCTTCGAGATTCCCACTGTACTGGAAAGTGCAGGAATAAGATGAATATAGCCAGGATCTCCTGCACTGCTGCAGAAGATCAAGGCTGCCGAGGGGGAGCGGCCTCCTCTGGGCGTTACATGGGGGGTCTGCAGGGCTGGTCAAACGGGTGTCCTGGCTGCTCTGCTGGCAACCCAGCAAGGAAATCAATTCGTGTTTCTCTGTGGTCCCTTGTCTCCCCTCCAGCCCCTCTCCGTGCAACTGAGAGATTGGCTTGTGAGTCTCAGACACGTGAGTAGCTCCCCGTGTCTGTGTGTCCTGCAGATGGCGGGTCTGTCCCTTGCTCACTGCAACGTCTGGCTGATGGTGTTTTGCTGTGTCTGGGTTCGTGGGATAACAGGTCTTTAAGGTGATGATAAATTGCTGTTACCCAGCTGAGCTGACACCCTGGCACATGTTTGGGAACCCAGAAAGGTGTGAGATAGGAAGGACAGCAATAAAAATTAAGTGACGAAGAAGGCAACTCTCTCACCTGGGTGGTGCTGGAGGAGGCACTGGCAAACATCCAGGACAAAATGGTGATTGCTGTTGGTTGTGTGCAGACCAGGCTACTGAATCCACCCTCCTGGTCTTCTCAGAGCTTCCACCCAGACAGTGCTCCAAGATCTCTAGCAGCTGAGAGGTTAGCAGCAAAACTTTTATCAGCACATCCATCATTATGCTCCCACCAGGGTGATTTAAACCTCTAAATCAATAATTAACTGCTCTCACCTCTGCAGCCCTTCAAGGACCTGACAGGCATTGCTGTCTGAAGCCATGAGACACCCACATTGGGTGGTTTATTGCTGCTGATCCCAGATTTGGAGCTAGATGGAGAGGTTGGGGTGAGACCAGGAGGCAGGAGGTTCAAGTGACCACTCGCCTGGTCACCTCAGGGTGTTTGTAGACATGGGAAGTATCCACAGCTACTGTTGGCTCTGGTCATCAGCTGCCTCGGTTACCCAAACCTGGGAATGTAAAATTGATTATGTTTCTTGTCCTGGGAGTTTGCTTAGCCCCTGCTTTAGAAAAACCAGGAGTTTTCTGACCTTACTTTCCCTTCATGCCCAAATCCTTCTGAGAGGAGTAAGCACTGTGTCTGCCTCATGGATGCAGAATCTTTGAGTTGTTCTTGCCGATGTGGAAGAATTCCATATCCCTGGAATTGTTCAAGGCAGGCTGGATGGGGCTTGGAGCACCCTGGGATAGTGGAAGGTGTCCCTGCCCATGGCAGGGGATAAAACGAGATGAGTTATAAGATCCCTTCCAACCCAGACATCCTGTGATTCTGTGAGTTGGTCAGTGACATCTAAGGAAAGTTAGAAATCATCTGGCGGGGGGGATGGTGCGTGGTAGGTGTCTGTGGGGTGGTAGTCACAGTCCTGGTAGCCTGGACCTTCACCATCTGGTGCATTTTGGAGCCCTCTGTTATTGAAACAGTTCACAGAACTGTGGCCATCATAAAGTCAGATCCACGCTGAAGGCCACTGGTAGGATTCCCTGCTTTTCCCAAAATGGCCAAAACATCCTGAGAAGATGTTCAAATGGTGCAGCTCCAGCATGGAGGAAGCGACATGATGAAAGCCTGTGGGAGTGAAATGCCTCATGGCTGGGTGAAGCCAGGACCTCTGCAAGGCTGGGCACAGGGTGTCATCTGTAATTTAAAAGCTTTAGCTGCTTTAAATGTCAATAGCTCCTTTGTTGCAGTCATAATAATTGCCGTGATTCGCATGTCTCGGTCACACGCCCCAGAGCACTTCGCAGAGGAAGATGAGCAAATCATTCCCGTTTGTTGCCGGATGGGAAATCAGGGTACAGAGGTGATGGCAGCCCACACAGGGCTGGAAATAAACCTCAGTCTCCTGTGCTGCTGTTCTCCAGGTTCTGCGTGGGAGCTGTAGGCTCAAAGCAGGTTTTCTGTCGTCACCTTACTCTGCTCTGTCTTGTCTCCATGCTGGCAGTAGCATGGGCAGGGACGGTGTGGTGGGATCTCCATGGGGTTCTGTCCTTGGGTGCAGGCAGAGAGGCCAGGAGTGGGTGGCTGGAGGAAGGGCAGAGCCCATGGAAGAGCTGATGGTCCCACTTCATGTCCCACCACCTCCAGCAGAGGTGTTTTTGTAGTGTTGTCCATGAAGTGAGACATTCCCAGTGGAGCTGTGGGTGGTACAGAGGAGCTCAGTGAGACCCCACAAATCCATGGGCAGAGGTGTTTGATCCCTCCCTGGTGCTGTTTGTCCAGCACCTCCTGAGCTGCTCCTGAATGCAAACCACTCATCTCACAGGTCTATACTCCTCAGGAAGCAAAGCTGCACACCAGAGTGTCCTGCAAGTCAGGACACAAATACACGTAGTATTTAAATTCTAAGCAGGGAATAATGCAGTGATGTTAATTGTGCAAAATGTGATTTATGGAGCCCTTTCTAGGAAGGTTTGTGCTTCTCCAGGACAGCAGTAAGGGACAGAGGCTGTCCAACCTCTGCCCACCAGCTCCCTCCTCCAACCCACTGCATTTGTCTCGGCCCTTTCCCAACAGCCATTTAGGGCTCCAGGGTTTCGCAGAACATTGCCAGTAAGATCAACTATTTAGCACAGCCTATCTCAGCTTTTTATATAGCTCTTAGCACGGATATCTAAGCATCATATATTTCTTTTTGTGCAGTATTTCTGACTCAGTATTTCCTGCCTCCTTGACAATGACTGAGTAAACAGCAGAGCTGCCAGAGGAAGAACCCTGTGTTCACAGAGCAACAAGCCCAAATGTGCCTCTTTTTTTTTTCCATCAGAAGGTGGCGATGCTTAAATTAACCCTCATTTTTATCCCTCACTAAACTTTTGCCCTCGAACTTGCTGCTGCCAGAGTCAGCCATGGGTCGGTGGGCCCAGATCTGGGGAAAAGTTATTTGGAACTTGTCTTTAAAAAAAGGTGAGGAACTCCCAAGGGAAGAATTTTCAGCTGCAGCTGTCTGAGCTGGGGTGAGGGCTTAGATCTGATGGCAAAATGCTGCTTCTCATCCCAC
Organism: Corvus brachyrhynchos; assembly: GCF_000691975.1. Classification (NCBI taxonomy): domain Eukaryota; kingdom Metazoa; phylum Chordata; class Aves; order Passeriformes; family Corvidae; genus Corvus; species Corvus brachyrhynchos. The sequence goes on along the minus strand of NW_008238323.1, from coordinate 841,993 downwards.
CTGACTCTGCTGCCCACCAAAAATGTTAGAGGGTGGATTTGCCTGCTCTCCCACAGAGTGGCCATTCCTCTTGGCTCTTCTAGCTTGCTCCTAGTCTCTGAAAGGTCTCATGTCCCCTGTCATGAGCCAGTGTTGCATGAACTGCATCTATACTGGGATGGGGAGTGGGCTTTCACTGGGCTGCAAGAGTGGACACCCCCAGGATAAAGGCATTTTGAATTTCCATTACTGGCAGGAGCTTCAGCCAAGCTTACAAAGGATCCCACAGAGGATGTCAGAGGTTTTACTGAGCCCTGGGCCATCTCTGTGATGTGTGAACACAGGCCACCCTGACCTACCCATTGCACACGGGGAGGCCCAACATGATGAACATGCTTAGCCTTCAGATTTATGCCCCAAACTTGTCCTGTATGAGAACTCTTTAGAGGTCCCCTTGGCATCCCCCTACTTGCCACATGGTTTCCCAATGAATTCTTCTCCCAAACCAGGCAGAGAAGGGAGGCCAACCCTGCTACCTGGTATAAATACATTTTATTTTAAACTATAGGCACTGAAGGAAGGTCATCCAGTAAACACACCCAGATTATCTACAGGCCAGAGCACCCCCAAATTAGTAATACAATTTGTGTTTAAAAATACAGCCAAACTGATGAAAGATAATTTGCTTACTGCTCTGACATCACCACCTAAGCATGGGGCAAGCCAATCCACAGGTTATTTTTATATAACTCCGTGAGGCATTTCCAGAGCAAATAAAGTTCAATGGGCAGGGCAGTGACCCGGCTGTCTGGTTCCAGAGCTTTTCAGCCCCCTCCAGGCTCGTCACTGGTGTGTGGAGGTCTGTGGGTCAGGGCACGGCTCCATCGGATGTGCCCCGGGCACACAGGACGTGGGGTTTGTTCTCTGCCGGCCGGCTCCTCACCTCTCCCACGTGCTGGCTCTGGCTCATCCGTTTGGGTTGCACAGCCTTTGGAGCTGCTCTCCGTGTTCTCAAAGGGTCGCAGGGCCTGCTGTGGGCATGGCTGGCCTGCAGCAGGTGAGTCACATGTGTAACTCCGTTAATCAAACAACCCAGCTGAGCCTCGGTGATGGCAGTGGTCTCCTCAAACACCCCAAGGCAGTTGGGGCACCTCTGCATGGGTGGCACTCAGTGCACACCGTGGTACGGGTCAAACCTGCTCGCTGAAGGCCAAATTTAAGCACAGAGCTCCCTGGACCACCTTCCTGGTGCATGCTGAGACACTGGTGTAGCACCATCCTGAGGCAGATGGGTTTCTCAGGATGCTTCAGGATACCTCTGGCACTGCAAGTCCAGCTGCCATGGAGGTTCCTGCCAATCCCAGCTCTGGCCTGTAGGCAGGCGTGGTCCAGAAAATTTCCTCCCACTGGCGAGATGCTCTTCCTACTTTGTCAGAGGAATCAGTGTCACTCCCCTCCTTTTGCAGAACATGTGCAAATCACCTCCTTTTGCAAAGTTTGGCCCAAGCTGAGTCTGCAAATGGAACAAAATTGTTCCCTCTGTGGCATCGCATTCTGGGTGGAAATGTTCTCGAGGCCTTCTGCATCCATCCTATATTCCATCCCCCTCTCCCATCCTTCGTGGGGGTCCCTCAAAGTCTGCACAAGCTTTCCTGTGACTGGAGGAGGGGAAACCTCAGACCGTTTTCTTTTACAAGGATCTTCTTACAGCTGCAAAGGTGGGGCAGTGTTCATTGATGTCTCTGCATCACCCACCAGGTGCCACAGGATGAAAAAAGGAGGGTGATGTGTGGTGGAATCCTTTCCTGCCTGGCTTCCATCCCAGGCCTCATGAGTTTGGTTTGGTTTGCTGGTTGGTTTATGGAATTTTGGGGGGTTGGTTGGTTTGATGGGGTTTTTTTTACAAAAGATAACCATTTTTAAAGGAAGATGTTGAAGTGTCGGTTTTCTCTCTTGCAAGGGTGCAGAGCAGGGCATGTTTGAAGCAGGAACAAGAAGGAGCAGAGTTTCCTGCAGTGGTTTTTATTCTTGCCCAGTAGTCTGGGACTGCAGAGCCCGTGCAGTTATCCCAAGCTGCTAGGAATTTCACAGCATGCCCCAGAGATCCCAAAATACAGCACAGCTCCCCAGGTATATCAGTGTGGAGCTTCCAGGTCCAGGCAGGACAGAAGGTGCTGAAGGGCATCCAGGCTGGGAGGGTCAGGATGGGTTGGGGGCTGGAGCTGGCTGGGCTGCTGCATGAGACAGTGCCAGGAGATGCAGAGGAATCCAGAAAAGCTCCAGGGTTCCAAGGGAGCTTTTTGTGCTCTGCATGGGTGGATGGGGCAGATGAGGGGCATGTGATGCTCTTGCCTGTTTTTTTAATTTCTCAGTAATCAGGATATCATGTCTCTTTGACTTTTTATTTTTGCATTAAAAATCAATTGAAAACTCCAGGACAAGTAATTGAGTAACCCTGGGGTGATAACCTGAGCTGGCAAATAACTCTTCCATTACTGCCCAGGGACTGGCTGGTTAATGAAAGGATGAACTCTGCAAACTCCCCCGGAGAGTCTGGGGAGACCCAGCAGGATTTGGCTGCAGGTTGACTTCGAAGTTGCAGACACAGTTGGGCAACTGACTTATGGAAATGGGTGTAGAGAGGAATTAGTCATCGCTGTTTGGTTAATAAGTGCCTCAGCTATTTTACAAGACTTTTTTCCTGCATATGCAAATTCATATTTTATTTTTCCTTTTGTAGTGAAACATATAAATAGCTCCTGCCTTGGATCTTCTGTGCATGCAGTTGTGTCTTGAAAATAATCATCATGCTTTTGCCTGGCTTTCTTTAGCAGCTGCTTCACTTTCCTTTGTTCTAAAAGGAAGACCTCCTGTGTGTTGTCCAGGGCAAGAGAGCAAACTTTGGTGTGGTGGCTTTTTTATCTCCCCAGCTTTGCAGAGAGCAGCTGCAGGTCAGAGCATTTGCAGCAGCAAAGCCCTTTGTCTCAGGCAGTAGGAATAAACTGAGATGAAAAAGATAGAAGGTAATTTATTTAGTTGCTGGATTTCAAAGGTTGTGCAACCTGCACTGGGAGCAGGCAGTGTGGAGAACGAACTTGTCCTCTTCTTCTTCAGTGTTCCCCTGCTTAGTGTCTACTAAATTTTAGTACCAAGGAAAGGTCTCTATGGAGACAGACAAGCAAAGTCGCGTGGGATGTCATGCAAGAACCTCTGCAGCATCTCTTAGGCCCAGGGAAACCTTCTTGACTCTGAGCACGATGCACTCCCTTGTGCCATCCTCTAGAAGGCTTTTTATTTGCTTTTCTGTGTTGCCTTGTGCTCTTTGCCACACGCTTCCATCACATACATCCCTCTTCATACCCTGCTTTTGGACAAACCCCTTCTTTCACCCAAGCTGGAGGTATGATGGAGAGGCAGCTATCTCCCTGTGTGCTTCCTCCTGATGCTGATCCATAAATCACGTCACTGGGATAATCCTTAGTCATAGCAACCATCAGCTCAGGCGCAGGGTGACCTTTTAATGCCAAGCCCAGGCTCAGGCAGGGAGCCAGTCTCTGCCATTATTTTGTGAGACGCCAGAGAGCAGCCAGACCATTAGGATGCTCCTGGCCAGACACTGGGTCTGCTGAAGATACTGGAATAAATGGGCTGGGCAGGTCAACCTGGACCACCAAGCCCAGCACGGCCACCAGCATTTCCTCTGCATTTTATTTAACCTCTCTGTTGCTGCCTTGATTCGGTCCTGGTGGTGCATACAGAAAAGAGTCCCCGTGTCTGTCGGGGGGGACAGTGGGGCGCAGGGGACGCCATCTCTAGTGCAAGCTGTGGCAGTTATTGCAGGAGTTGGTGCTATTTCTACAGTACCTGCTTTCTGGTGGCTTTGCTGTGTTGAAATTGCAGCCGCTCCGCACGCATTGAGTAATCTCCCCACTGTTACTAAAGAGTCAGTCTGTCTGTCTGTCTTCCCCCCACCCCGAGTTTCAATTTCCTCCTAATTCCCTCTCTAGACAGCCGTTGCCTCTCCCGTGGTGGTGCGGTGTTGCTGATGCAGCCTCTTGTCTCTGTGCCTCTTGCAGAAGGATTTCTCCATGCGGGAGGAGCTGCAGCAGCGGGACGTGGAGCGCTGGCTGGGGTTCATCACCTTCCTCTGCGAGGTCTTCGGCACCATGAGGAGCAGCACTGGGGAGCCCTTCCGAGTCCTCGTCTGCCCCATCTATACCTGCCTCAGGGAGGTAAATGCCTTCCCACTTCGTCCTTCCCCACCAGTGGGACAAGCTGTTGTGTTGTTGTGTGGAGATGCCCGTGGTCCATGGACAACACAGGAGAAGCTGTAGCTGCCCCTGGATCCTTGGAAGTGTCCAGGGCCAGCCTGGACGGGGCTTGGAGCAATCTGGGATAGTGGAAGGTGTCCCTGCCTATGGCAGGAAGTCAGAACTAGATGGAGGATCTTTAAGGCCTTCCCAGCCCAAACCATTCTAGGATTCCATCTTTGCTTTGTAATTCCTAGAGGTTTGCTCTGCTTACACTTCTCACTTCAAAAGTACCCATATCTGCAGGGATGCTTGGCTCTTCCTGCACGTTGTCTTTCTGCTCATTAAAGCACAATATTTAAAGCTCGCACTCCCTTTGTCCAGGGGTTAGAAAGGACCAACAGTTGGAATGGCAAACCCAGCACTGGAGTTTGCAAATCCCAGTGTTGTGAAAATCCCCACCTAAGCAACTTAAACAGTTTCTTAAAACAGGTGAAGATACCTGAATAGATGAGACAGACTGAGAGGAGGAAGGAAGGAGAGAAATGAGGTCCCTAATGTCCTTAGACCCCACCCAGTGCAACAGAAACCCAGCCCTGTCATCAGGATTGGAGATTTTTCAGAACTTGAGCTCCCCATGGCTCGGGGTGGTGGCAGAAACCTCAGTGAGTACCTACAGAAAAGACAGCTCAAGTGTTAATGTTCCATAGAGGAGGAGAGGGCTTCCCTTCATCCTGTTTTAAAAATGGTTTTGTCTCCTGCTGGTGCCTTTAGAAGACTTTCTGAGAAAAACCCGCCTCGTTTCCCAGAGTTGGAGCTGTGAATCTCAAATTTTCAGTGGTGCTTCTGTCAGGCCATAAATAACTCGCTGTAAAATAAGTTCTCCGCTAGACCTCGGGCAAGGGAAGGAAAAAGAAAGTGCTGGTGATGACTTTTTTTACATGCATGGGAAGTTTCCTCTGAATGCAAACACACCATAAACATTTTGTCTGGGTGGTAGTACTGTGGGCAGGGTTCACAGATGGTGACTGGAGTGGTGAGGAGTGCGGGCCTCATGATGAGACACACATATCCAGAGGAGGAGATGGGAGAGGGATGCTAAGAATAGCCCAACTTCCCCAAAATCTCTGCCCACTGAGGTATGTGTCACCTTCTGGGGAAGATCTTGACGTCTAGCAAAGCCCCCGTGCCCATCCACTTCCCATCGTAATCGTGACACAACACAGCCCTCATTCTGCCAGAGTTTTTCCCTGCCCACTCCCATCTGCCCTAGCCATGCTGTCACTGTCCCTCTTGTCACCTTTCTGCTCTGTAGGGACATGGTGGTGATCTAAAGGTGTGCAGAAGGAGGTGAATTTAATGTATCAGGGATATTTTTTGCTACAGGGCAGCTCCATAAAAAGATTTACTAATTATATCAAGATGTCATGCGTAAATTTGCTCTTAAAAATACATTTCTGTTCCTTAGCAGGACAGGTCTGTCCCTGTGGTGTTGTTTGTCACAGATGACTTTACTAGGTGATCTTTAATAGCGAGGTGATCTTTAGGTCTCTTCCAACTCAAGCCAGTCTGTGACTCTAGGAAGACTCTTAGCTTAGCTGACATGGGTGAGCCTGACTCTTCTGGCTCCCCTGTCCCGAAATGGTTGGTCTGTGACTGCTCTCTCTCTGCAGTGCTCTGACCTTGGTTCATGCCATCCCTCTTCCATGGCTTTGGAATGGGTTTTCATCCTGACAGCTTTTTTTGCCATTACCAGCTAATCCTGCTGCACAGGGCTAGCCCAGGGGAAAGGACCACCTATTTATTTATCAGCAGTGACAAGCTCTGAGATGATTGCCAGGGCCAAAGACAGGCTATAGACACAGCCAAGGAGGTGGTGGGGTGCTCTTCCAGCTGCACCCAGGAGAGGACAGGGACATCTGCACAGGCTGGCCCTGCTGGGTGCTCTGTGAGAATGTGGAAAGTCCCTGACTGTGCAGAGTGCTCAGCCCTTGGTGATCCCCATGAACCACATGGGTTGTGTCCCAGCAGAGCAGGGGGTGTAACCACAGCCTGTAAAGCTTGGGACTCCCACGTGCCTCAGGACAGATTCACAAGGTGTAGTAGCACTCACAATGGGTTTTTTTCCCTTCTGCTGATCAGAGCATATGTCCCCATGTACATGGCTCAGCCCCTCATCCCTAACTCCCTCCATGTTGGGTATTCCCCAGCAATCTTCCTCTGTGCTGCCCACAGTCCTGCATAAGTCCCTCTGCCTCCATCCACCCATCCTTTTACCATAAATCATTAGCAGAGGCAAGATAACATCTTTCCCTCTGCCTGTCCTTTCAGCTCCTCTTGCTTTTTAGTTTCTCTTTTTTTTTTTTTTCCTTTTTCTCTTTTCCTTTATAGCTGTGGCAGACTCAGCTAAAGGTCAGCGAGGCAGTGAGCAAGAGGAAAGGGAAAATTCCCTGATGACTGAGGCAAGAATGTCTCTTCCCTTCCCCGTGCAAAGCTTCCTCTCTCCAGCTCCTTTCCCCCCAAATAAAAGCTTATTCACACCATCATTAGCTGGGTGGGAGGGAGAGAGGGTGGCTGTGAGGACATCGGTTCTGGGTGGGGAGGAGCTAGGGACATGGCTGGGGCATTGGGTGACAATGTGTTGTTTATTGATCGGTGTGGATGGGTTGGTTTTGTGGGCTGGGAAAGAAAAAAAAAAACAAACAAATACAAGTTCATTTAAGGTGAGGCTGGAGTGATAAATGCTGGGGTTTGCGCTGATCGACCCGGCGCCCATCGCTGTCCTCGGGGAAGCAGCCAGGCCTCCGTGTCTCAGCAGTGGGTGGTAAACCATGGCAAAGGAAATTTGGGTCAGGGCTGCCACCTCGCCCAGGCAGAGTTTTGGGAACCAAAGGAGTGTCTGTGCCCCTTGGCACAAGCAGAGTCCAGACCAAGTCCCCCTCCCGTGTGGGCTCTGCTGCACCCTCATCCATCACTTGAGCTTGAAACCAGGGGAGAAGGAAGGGACTTGCCATCACAGCCCACACTGTGACAGCATCTCCCAGGAGCAGAATTTCCTACCAAATGAAAAGGTTTAATTTCCATGACTATTCCGAGGGGTTTAGGGTGGGGTTTGTGCAGGCTGAGAGTGTGTCCTCACAGTGAGGTCTGGTAAGGTCAGCGTTAGGATTTTAGGCAAAGAGATGGTTTGCCAAGGGAAGTAAAAGGTGGATCCAGCTCTCATTAAAATGGTGTAATGGAGCACAGTGCATTTGGATGGTGGTTTGGACCCAAACATGTTTTTGTGCTAGGAACAGTGCATATTTTAAGTTGGAGAAAGGCAATGGATGCCCAAGGTTGGCCCAAAGACCTGGAGACAACTGGGGAAAGGAGGAGAGCCCTTTGCAGATGAGAACGATTGCAGCCATCAGATCTGGGAAGCCTGGGAAAAGAATAACAAAGCAGAGATGTTAAATAGAAATAAAAGCGCTTTCCTCCCATTCTTCCCTCAGAACTTCGGGGAATCGAGGGCGAGCTGGAAGAAGGCATTGTTCCTGGGATAAAGGCTTTCCCCAGGGATGGTTATGCTGCAGCCAGGGCACTGTGGGTTTGACCCTTGCCTGCTCCCAGACCTTGCTGGTCTCACTTGGGACCAGTGGTGGCATCTTGCAGGACCCCATTGTTCCATTAGGCTTTTATCTGGTGAAAACACTTTCAGCAGTATTAGGAAGTTGTCCCGTCTGCTGTGCATGATGGTCTTAAGCAAGAGGGATGTCCCACTCTCTGCTTCCAGCCCTATAAGCCCTCTTGACTCCGGCCTCGCTTCGTTTCACAAAACCTCTCTAAATTTGTCCCTGAACATCTCCTTCTGCCCTTTCAGGATGGTGAGATGTGAACATGCTGACATCCGTCCTGCTCCAAAACCTCTGCCCCATGCCCAAACACCAAGGACCATGCTGAGGCATGCTCCAACAGTGCTTCGTATTGCATGTCCCCCAAAACCAGGAGAATAACCAAGGGACTTTGGTTCTTGCAGCCTGGCCATATTTCTTCTTTTCTGTGGCTTTCGGCAGAGTCAGCAAAATGGAGAAATTGGGTGGTTAAGGCGAGGGAGCAGCAAATGTCAGTTGAACCATCAGAGCCCTGTGTGCAGTGCAAGAAGTGCCCCGTGGGTACTGAAGATGTAGAGATAATAAATAATATTATTTGCCATCTATTGTTCACTGATTGTCACCACTTTTGCCTTCCCTAAGGATGGCTGGAGCTGGCTGTCCCTCATCCAGCTCTGTGCTCCCATGTCTGTGTGTGAGTCAGCAGGGTGGCCATGGGCCACCACAGCTCAGTGCCCTCCCTGCTTCATCCCCTGGTGCTGCTGGGGAGGGGGAGCATTAGGACTAGATCCCGAGGGGCTCAGCCCAGTTCTAGGTGACATCTGAGCTCTGCAGGGTAGGAGGGATCACAGCCACTGTGGCTGTTGATGAGTGCTGTTGGGAGGTTTGCCTCCTCTGGTGTCTGTCTCATCCTCAGCAGATGTTGTTGGGACACCAAGGAGGTGGCCCTGGGGCTGGGAGCTGCCACCTCTCTGCCAGCCCTCTGCCAGGAGCAGCCAATTCCAGCCCAGGTGGCTGGTGCCAAGTGCTGTTTGGATGTGTTTGTTTGTTCTTACGATGCCATTTGGCAGCCAGGTAACCTGAGCAGTTGCCTATGGCAGCAGAGCAGGAGGATGAAAAACCTGTCTCAATGGACTCAGGCTTAAAGTGATGCCATGTGGCAATAATGCCACTGTGGTCCCTCGAGGCACCTCACCAGCTGGTGTCCCACACGGGCAGGCGACACAGGGAGGGCTCTGCCACCTCTCATGCCCCATAATAACCCTATTCCCACCCCTTACCCATGTCCCTGTGCTCTTCTCCTGCACAGGGCTGATTTTTTGTTGAAAGTTTTAAGTTTCCTCTTGACACTTTCCTTCACCCCACTGAGGTCCCTCTCACTGGCTTCTCCTTGAACACATTTCAGTACATCCCAAACTTGCTGTCACTTCTAAACTTCACAAGACTGTGCTGCTCAGCTCCTCCAGGTCATGGATAAGGATGCTAAATAGGGCAGGTCTGGGGATAACAACTTGGTAGTCCTCATCTCCGGCCTTCAGGCAGAGTTGAGTTGGAACCTAGCGGCTACAACCCTCCGAGCCCAACCATCCAACCCGTGTTTTTACCCATCCAGTTGTCCTGGCTTGGATACAAAGGGATTGGGTCTCAGGGGTGACAGGGAGCTGCCTTGGCACCATTCCCCTCTGAGCCCCCCGGGTGCCTCGGACAAGACTATTGGGGCAGGTTCAGAGCAAACCCCAGGAAGCAGCTCATCACAGAAGGACTAATTAAACTGCAGAACTCCTTCAAGCAGGACCAATTCACGGAGATCCCTCCAGCTTTAGAGGGTTATTGCTGCTGAGGCTGGGTGTGTACCCTGGGGTATCCCCATAATAGGGATGTGGTCATTGGCCTGACCCAAGACAGATGCTTTTAGGGTCTTAATACCAACCCTGGGGACCGAGGGCAGCTCCCAGGCACTGTGAATCAGCGGGGATCAGACCCGGCAGGCTGGCAGCAGGCAGGACAGTTGCTTCTCTGCAGGAGTTGTCTCCTACCTCCAGTCTGGTTGGCAGAGACAGTCCCATTTCAGCATCGTTTAAAATCTTGGCACGCTCCCATCGCTTCCCTGCCTTGGTACACGCTGCTAACTGAAAGCCTCGGGGTGGTGGTGCAGGGAGGATAAATGCTCCCCATCTAATTGCCTTCCCCCCACGTCTGAGTCTGCGGTGCAGCGTGTAGACGGGTATCCACTCCCCTCCCTTCTCTTCGTGCCTGTTATCTCCTGGGGCCATGCTGCGTAATTTAGCAAAATATTCTAACACAGTAATTAACGTCTGAACTTCAAGAGGGCACTGCCTTTTCACTGTCTCCTTCAGAGGAAGAAAAAGGAAAACCTTCCCGGCTGCAGTCGGATGAGCGAGGAGGGTGGTGCTCTTTGGAAAAGAAAATTGTATCTTTTAACGTGGGTTGTGTTGGGTTTTGTTAATCACTCTCACTTTTTAAAAAGCATCAGCCTTTTGAGTCAAAAAGAGGGTCTTTGACAGTGTAATGAGATGCTAGGATTTTTAGTATTATTCTCCGAGTCAGAGAATGAAACAGAATTTTTGCTTTATCAAATGAGCAAAGGCACCAAGGGGGTTGGATTTTGACCCACCCCATGGAAGCTCCATGAGGCCTGATGTGAACAGAGAAAACATGTTCTTTATGAAGAAGGAGACTTACATCCTCACAGAAGTCCCCTTCTGGTTCCCCCATATCTGGTTCTGCAAAAACCTCAAAGGTTTGGTCTCCGGTCTGGTGGGACTGGGACAAACTGGGAAGTGTTTTGTCTAGGGAAAGGATGGAGGACGAATGAGGGCTGTGGGCATGGGAGGGAAGGCATTTCAGAGAAAGAGTGAAAAAGAGTGACTGGGGGCCAGGGACATGGGGAGGAAGGAGAAATGAGGAGAACAACAAGTGGGGAGTTGTCTTGGGAGTCCAGGAGATGGGAGTTGAAGATGTGGAAGAGCTGGGAGGAAAGTCTGGGGTTTGGAGCAAGTGGGGCACGGGGGTAAAAAGGGGTTGTAGACTTCCAGAGCCGTGGCAGGAGGCAGAGTGCAGGAGCAGAGTCTGTGAAGAGCAGGGGTGGGTGCCTGTCTGTAGGACCACGCAGGGCAATGGTGGATGTCCCTGTACGTCTGTGCCTGCCATACATAAATAACCGTGCAAAAAGCTCCCATGCCCCCAGACCCCCATAGCTGTGCTGGCAAAAACACTCCTGTGAATGCAGCTTATTTGGGAAACAACAGATTTCTTTTAATCCTCGCCATTTTGATCAAAGTGCACAGTTAAGGTGGAGGAGGTCGAGTGTTATTTGGGAGCAGATGAGGACAGGCCAAACCGAGGAGGACAGTCCAGTGCCTGGAAGCCCATCTGCCCTGTTGAGTATTTCATGTGCAGGAACATATTCTTGGAAAGCCACAGCACTCGTTCAGTCCCAGCATTAAAACCATGGTGTTGTATCTTAAATAGGGGAGGGGAAATGCCACCCTCGTTTCTCTTCGACCCGCGGAGAAGGCAGAGGAAGCAATTTGCGCAGATAAAGAAGTGAAGCCAGATACCATCTCACAGGATGGTCCCTCCTCCTCGCGTGGCTTTGTTTTTCTCCCTCGCCCTCCGTACCAGGCATTGTTAGTTCCCAAAAACCCTTTCAATGGGATGTAAACACAACTATTTGCGTCTGCCGCCGCGCGCTCGCTGCCTCTGCAGAGCCAGGAAAGCGCAGAGCCTCCGGCCAGCCAGGGTGGAGCCCGCTGCAATCAAGCACCATGGTCTCGCCACTGTTTCTTTCCATGTTTTGTGTTTCCCCGGGACCCTTGGGATGAGATCACATCCTCCTCTCCCAGGGTTATTATGTCTTTGGACAGGCAGGATGAAGCCAGTCGTCTGGGTGGCTTGAACTCCCTGTGCACCCAGACCGGGTGGCTCTGGTCGTCTGTCCTGCTCACCTTTGGGTCCTGGAGGTCCACCTCCAGCCAGGGGATATGTAACCACCAGGCTACTGTTGGATGGCAGCATCCGGGTTGATGAGTGACCAGATTTTCTTCATCATTGTCTCCAGTAATTGCCTCTTAATGGTTTCCATCTTCGCAGGAATTCTTTCTGCTGTTCCAGATCCGGGGAGAGAGAGTGTCGTGTTTCATGGTTTCCCTTGTCTACAGTGGAAAGGAGTAGGAGGAGTTTCCCACGACTGGGTACAGGATTTTGTTCCTCTGGCCTTAATTCAATTTGCTGTTAAGTATCTCTGAGTTCCTCAGGAGCCTGACAAGGAGGATAACCAACATTTTGGTTTACTCGATGCAATAAACAAACTAATCTCCTCTTACCATCCTCCCAGGGAGTCCTGGTTGTGTAATAGGAGAACAGAAGTCTCCTCCTGAGCTGAGAAGAGCGCATCAATGTAAAAGGAGTTGGTGCCACCAAAACTGGTTTGGGTCATCCAAAATATGTTAGAGAAAGTGCCTGCTATGGACAAGGCTATGATGCAGCCACGCAGGCACAAGCAGCTCCAGCACAGAGCTCCTTCCCCCCTGTGCCACTTCGTCTGGGCAGCTGCTTGTGGGATCCGCAGTGGCCCATGCTGGTGGCCTCTTCCTCTTGGAGCAGCAGGAGCTGCTGTCAGTACATTTTTCTCCCAGGCTGAGACCACAACAGCCCAGTCAGGCAACTGGGAAGAGGGTTCCCTCCACGAGACACATGATGTGGTGGCACCTTGTGCATCTTCTGTAGGCTTGAAAACTTCCCAGATCCCCAGAGAGCTGTGAGCAGAAGGGAATGGGGAGAGAAGCACCATTGCTAGTGGAAGCAGCTGGACACAGACTGCCTGTCCCAGCTCAGCTGTGTTTTCAAATCCCAACAAATCACATTTTGGAGCGCTGCAGAGCCTGTGCCTTGTGCAGAGATAAGCACAGGCAACTCTGTAAGGGAAAGGTTTTCCCCAACATTTTGTGTTTGGGCAACGTCAGCGTCAAATGGGTGAGCAGCAAAGATTTCACTTATGCCTGTGAACTTCTAGAAGTCTGTTTCCATGTGCTCATTGTTTCTTCTCTGGAGAAAGTCAGTCTCATCTGACTTCCCTCGATCCCAGAGAGGGTCTCTGTGCCCCTTTAGAGAGGGTGGCACTGGCATAGCTTGTTGGTGGGCACAGGATGAGCTCAGCTGACCTTCTGATATCCTGGGTCAATGAACTGATACATCTGATGGTAGCAAATTGTAGAAATGCAATCACTCATCCCCACACCCTTGTTTGTACTTTGCATTTTCCCCAGTCCTGGCTGTTTTCACCACCCCGTGCCCTGTGACAAGAAGAAAAGTGGAGCTGTACCATTGCCTGTGTCTCAGAGAAGTGCGTGACTGTCCCCATGCAGAGCCATGCAGTCCCATGGATCTTATCTCAGGCATCTTCCTTAAAGACTTGTGACAGTAGGTTGATAAGGGGCTCCTGGAAAGGCAGAAAATTGCTACTGATGTCTGTCTGCACAGAGCCCGTGAAGCAGAATTGGCCTGTGCTCCCAGGAGGACCCACCTAGCAGACTGTGAGGATTCCAGAACGTTTTGGGGGCAGGAGTTCCCCATCTGTGGTCCATTAGAGCAGGAAGAGTACCTGCAGAGCTGTGTTAGCACCTGAACTGCACTGTTGGATGTAGGGGATGATCACAGAGCCATAGCATGCTTTGGGGTGGAAGGAACCTTTAAAGCTGATCCCATTCCACCCCCTGCCATGGGCAGGGACACCTTCCACTGTCCCAGGTTGCTCCAAGCCCTGTCCAACCT
>NW_008238323.1:824719-828344 GCF_000691975.1 Corvus brachyrhynchos | reverse complement strand
GCTCTGGGCACCCTGTGCCAGGGCCTCCCTACCGTCAGCATAAACAAGTTCTTCCACCTATTTAGTCTGAATCTCCTTTTTTTTAGTTAAAAATTATCACCCCTTATCCTGTCCCTACAGGCCCTATAAAAGCTTTGTCCTTACTTTTCTTATAAGCCCCCTTCATAAGGGAGTCTCTGTGATGATCCTGACCACAGAGCTGAAACAGATCCATTTGTCAGAGGACAAAGTCCATCACGGCTCTTCCCAAGGCCCTTTCTGGTTAAAAGCAGGACTGGGAAGCACCATCCAGTAAATCCACTGCATTTCCAGTGCAATATGTCCACTCTGCTTAAGCTCCAGGTGGCACAAATAATTGATTTTTCACTTCCTCATGGAAATAAGTCTCCATTTTTCCCCGTGGCCTTGCTCCACACCAGTGAGCCAGTTGCAGCACCTCGGCAATGCATTTGCAGCATGCTGGTTCCCCTGTGGGCATGCTCCTCAGTTTCTGGGAGGGGGGAATCCTGGGAGGCACCTCCTCATGACCCAGGTGTGGATGAAAAGCATACCTGTGGGCAGCCTGGGTGTCCATGCGTGTTGCCACTGGACGCATGAACCCGTCGGGGAGCCAGGGTGAGCAGCGTGTGGGCTGCGGTCACCCCAGCTTTCCCTGGGTCTCAACCCAGCCTCTCCGTGGCTCTGGGTGGATATTTTCCAGGTTTCTTGCGCTTTCACGCTGGAGTCATCACCAAAGCATCATAAAACACTGCATGCTAAGGGGGTAGTTAGTGGCCGGCGTTGCTTATGTGTCATTTTGCAAGCGATATTGTACACAGTAATTAGTACTGTGCCTCGCAGGAGATGTATCATTGCATCTGGAAAGGGTAATGTGTGCGTTGGGCTGCTCCCACCCCATCTCCTGAGGAGAATTGCTGAAGAACACAATTAAACCTCCGTGGTTTGGTGATAAGGGACAGTGGGGCAGGTTCTCCTGTCCTCCTTGTGGTGTGGGCACCCCTGAGAATACCAAGTGAGCACTTCAGCTTCTCAGCAGGCCGGGTGATCTCAGAAAGCAGATAATAAACCCAAATATTTGGGGTATATCCCACTGCCTTCACTTTTTGGTTTGCTCATGGTGGTCTGCACCCCATGCACGTGCATCTGTTGCTGTTCAGGAGGATCAAGCTGCTTCTGTCCGTGGTGAGGCACAGCTGCAGTTTTGGGGCTCTTTGGGTCCTTCAGCCGTGGCTGCATGTCTACCCCATGTGGCTTATGATGCTTGTCTCTGTAAAGATGTAAAGGGAAGGTTCTGGGGCCACAGAGGCCAGGGAAGATGAGTCCCAATAGCACACCATGGAAACCAGTTGCGCTCAAGAGCCACCCTGCAAGGCACTGCAGCTCCCCACAACACACAGCACTTCCAGGAGCAGACCCTAAAACTTATTTTGGGTTGCTGATCCAAATATTTAGCACCCAGAGCCCACCTGGGCACATTGGCTCTGCAGAGGACCTTGCCCAATGCTCATCTCTCAGCGTGACATAGAAATTTGAAAGAGAAGGCGCCTGGTGTCTTCCACCAGTCTGCAAGGCTGAGTCCAGCACCAGAAACAAAAGTGAGAAGCCTTTCGCAACTGAGGCTGGGTATTATATGACTGGCCGGGCAGATTCTGGCATGCAGCCTCCTCTCTTAGGAAATCAGGCAGACTCTTTGTCTGCTTTCCAGCAGGAACTACTGCTTTCATTGCCCGGCTTCGCCCGATACGGGGGAAACCGGCTGGAGAGCAAAGGGAAGTTTTCATCGCAGACAGCCCCAGCCTCCGGGGGATGATTACAGGTTAAACTGAGGAGTGCGTGAGTCCCAGCTCACCTGCCCTGTTGTCTGCCTCATGCTCCTCTTTCAGATCCCTCGTCCACATCCACCAGCTGGTTTGAACCCTGTGGGAACCTGGTGGAGAGGGATGGGATTGTGCCCGTAGTGGGAGTTGGGCAGAGGCACACAGCAGGGAGGAGCAGCTATAAATAGTTAAATAAATAATAGTTCCAATGTGGGAGTGCTAATTTAATGGGTATAGAGTGTTTACCTTAAAATATTTTAAGTAAATATGAATTAGATTGCAAACAGTGAATGCAGTTGGCTGGGTGGTCACACGAGTGCCGGGACTTTAGGGCTGTGATTTCCCTGGAACTCTCAAAGCATTTTCACCATTTTTTCTTGCAGTCCTGGTCAGGTCTGACTCAGGGGTCACAGAGCTTTGGGAAACACTGTGCTCTGGCTGAAGGAACCACCCCAATGCTTTGAGAGCCTGGTGCTCACATGGGGCACCATCAGTGGGGGTGAAATACTCTTTGAGACATACATGCAAGTTGTCATTGATGAGTGAGGACATCCGTGGTGGGAACACAGGCAGCACAGTCCATGTAGTCAGCAAGGTTCAGGGCCCATGCCAGGCTCCCTGATCTCCTCCTGCCCCATCAGGCAGAGGTCAGAAGCAGGTACTGCTTACACCCCTGCATGCTATGGCCATGATCAGAACATGCAGAGAAGCAGTGCCATCATTCTGATCCTCCAGGCTTCAGTCCTTTGCACTGATGCAGGTGGCTGGCAGCCATCTGTGGCCATGGATTTGGACTCTGTTTCCCCAGAGCACCAGCAGATCTGACTGCTGGGCTGTCCCCTGATGCACAGGGATGTGCCTGGGCTTGGTGGGCAGGTTGTGGGCCTCCCCAGCCTACATGTCTCAGGCAGAGGCTCACCTGTAGTGCTTCAGACTGGTATCTCTTAGTGCTCTGATGGAGCAGTGGAGCATGTGGTACTTGGGTGGACAAATGGGGCACGTGGTGCCTCTGGAGCAATGGTGCTCATGGATCCTGGATAGATGAGGTGCAGTGCATGGTACCTGGATGGACAAGGTGGGGCATATGGTGTCTCCCTGGACAAGGTGTAGCACATGGCACCCTGGTGGACACACTGGAACGCACGCATTCTCCTTGTTCAGCCAAGTCACATTAGATGGTGTCCATGAGGGCAGCGTGAAGTTGGAGGGTGCCTGCCCAGGGCTGGGGGTAGGATGTGTTCTGTGTTTCATCATAGAGAGGTGAGACTGTTCCTCATTAGCCAAGTGTCTGAGCACTTGACAGGGACATGTTCATCCTCACCAACACCTTTTGAGGTAGGGAAGCATGTCCCAACCCTGTGTGTGGGAAGCTGGGACTAGTGAAGTTGCAGCCTTTCTATGACCACATATCCTGGGCAGGGAGTAGGATCACTGAGGAGACCATGGCAGAGGAAGGGCTGGAGTCAATCTTAACTACTTTCGTGCTTTAGTTTTCGTGTTACATTCTTTACTAAAGAATAGCAAAAATAAGAAAGGTGTTGTTAAAAGGTAATGTCTGTTACTCTCTTTGCAGCCCTGCTTCATGCCACGCTCATGAGCTAAATACCCCAGGAGGGAATATCTGGACTACTGCCTGTTTATATTTTTCCCTAACTGATATATTTTTTCATTGTTGGTGTTGGGTTTAAAATAATCTCATATTTTCTTGTGAAGAATCTGAACTGTTTGTGAGAACTTATCTCAGAGCACGCGGCTTGGGCTTAACTAACATTTTCCAAACAACTCAGCAGAAAGATAAACTGGGGGGG
>NW_008238323.1:821236-824653 GCF_000691975.1 Corvus brachyrhynchos | reverse complement strand
AAAAAAAACTGTTGCATGATTTAAAACCCTGGCTGAAGCTTTGGCTAACGAGAGATAAAACCGATGGACAACGTGCTCGTCAAGATGCTGTAAACACCATCTTCAAAGTGAACAATCCGCCAAAAACAGAAGACAGTGAAGACAAAACTCTGAGAGCAGTGATAATTCCTTGCGTTACCTCTTTTTTCCCCTATCTATTTTCCAGCCAGCGTGGAGCTGGTAAACAAACAGGCATTTATTTGTAGATGAAAGGAAACATGGAAAAACAAGAGTGGGAAGGAGAGATGATAAGGCCCAGAGTCACAATTCTGATTTTAACTAATGGATGTGACTTTGGAGTAACGTTTAGTTATGCTGAGCAATTTTTATTAGGGCAGTTTTAATCCGTTCAACTGCTTTTAAAAAGTCTGCCTTTCTCTAATGAATTTCAGATACTAGTGAAGCCAGTTTTCCCATTTTTTCTGCTTTTGCTCAGTGGTTACTGTACACAGGGATTAGCTCAGGGCCATCAGGGCTTGTTCATCCCAAAGTGATGGGATGGAAGTGGCTGTAGCTTCGAGTGTTGCCAGTACCTGTAATTGTCATAAGGATGAGAACAAAGGAAAATGTATATTTTTGGTCCTGTTTCCAGGGTCCTTGCTCGTGGTTTCCGTGTTTGTGGGGTGAGACATGCTGAGCTCCTACACTTTGCCGTTGTCAGGTGGAGCTGTTGACCATCACTGCATACCCTGGGTCTGAACGAAGAGAGATGAGCATCTTCCTGCACCATCCCATGCCATGCCCAGCAACATTTTGGTCCTTCCTGAAAGCTGCTGCTGTTTGCAAGCTCATGTTTGTGACACAGAGTTCATGGAGAGCAGAGCAGGGTTGGAGTTGGTGCACCTGAGACTCCGTAGTTTCGTTGGCACCCCTTGCCCTTGCACCACTGTGTAATCGGCCTAGAAGGAGCTGTATTAATTACAGTGTTTTGGATGTAACCCTTTCCCATCAGGCAGTTTTGTGGCTGTCAGAAGTGTCCCCAACGGGGATGGAGAGGTTCAGGGGTGGGTGGCAGAGCCCTCCCCTTCCAAAGGGCCACTCCCAGGGCTGTGCTGCTCTGGTGTGGTTGGCAGACAGCTGCATTTATTCCCTGTGTGTGTGAAATGAGTGTTTTCTCACTGCCTGCCATGGGATAAAAAAAGCAATGCAACCTAAACAAAATTTATTATGGAAGTCGTTAATCTAAATTTTACCCCATGTTTTGTCACTCTTTACCTTTAAATCTTTGTGTTTACAATCTCTTTTCTCCCCTCTTTCTGATTTTATGCCCTTTCCTCCTAGAAGTGTCAAAAGCCAAGCTGGACAAGGAGATAGAAGGAGAGTCATAAGGGAGGAGGAAGAGGAAGAAGAGGAATTTCTCACTGCTTCTCTCTTCTCTCTTTCACAGTTGTTGCAATCTCAGGATGTGAAGGAAGATGCTGTGCTTTGCTGCTCCATGGAGGTAGGAGGCACCTCTCCATCTGCCCTGATCCTCATTGCTTTGCCCCTTCTGTCCTTGCCCGTGCATGTGTGAAGCAGCTGTTTGATGTTTCCAGACCCAACAGCTGTGTTGTCTCTGTGCATTTTGGAATGATCAAATGGTTTGGGTTGGAAGGGACCTTTCACGGTCATTTAGTCCAACACCCCTCTGCAATGATCATGGACACCTTCCACCGTCCCAGGCTGTTCCAAGCCCTGTCCAGCCTGGCCTTGGACACTGCCAGGGATCCAGGGGCAGCCCCAGCTGCTCTGGGCACCCTGGGCCAGGGCCTGCCCACCCTCACAGACAGCAATTCCTTCCCAATATCCTATCCAGCCCTGCCCTCTGGCACTGGGAAGCCATTCCCTGGGTCCTGTCCCTCCATGCCTTGTCCCCAGTCCCTCTGCAGCTCTCCTGGAGCCCCTTTAGGCCCTGCCAGGGGCTCTGAGCTCTCCCTGGAGCCTTCTCTTGTGCAGCTGAACACCCCCAGCTGTCCCAGGCTGGCTGCACAGCAGAGGGGCTCCAGCCCTGGGAGCATCTCCATGGCTTCCTTTGGCCTCACTCCAGCAGGTCAATGTCCTTCCTATTCTGAGGACCCCAGAGCTGGATTCAGGACCCCAGGTGAGGTCTCACAAGAACAGTGTAGGTAGAAGACCACCATGAGATAAGAGATGACCCGTTGAGATTCTGTCATTGGGCTCCTGATGCATGTAAATGGATGCAGGAAGTTTGGTAGCTGGGCTCCCATCACAATATTTTATCATCCTGGTTCCTTCAAATCTCACCCTCCATTAAGTTTTTAAGCACAGAAACAGCTGTATTGGAGCAAAAGCTGCCCCATGACTCACACAGAGGTTTGCTGTGCTCAGCAGCAGTTTTGCAGAGAAGCAAATGACTGCTGGACATGGCACTCAGTGCTCTGGTCTGGTTGACAAGGTGGGGATCAGTCACAAGTTGGACTCAATGACCTTGGAGGTCTTTTCCAACCTAATTTATTCTGTGATTCTGTGAAATATAGCAGTTTTATTGGTTACTTTTTTGGGAAGTGACTGGCCCATGGAGATAGATGCTTTTCTTGCAGAGAGTGGTTGAAGTTGCAGCCTGAATAGTTAAAACTCAGCAAAGCAGACAAGGCGGAGGGTTTGATTTTTAAGGTGAGGACTTTGGGGAGCTCTGTTTTGTGGAGACCTCTGTGATGGTGGACTTATCACTGTCCGCCCCAGACTTGGACCTTCTCTGCACTGCTTCATGGAGGCTCTCCAAGGAGTAATTGTTTTAGAAAAAGCCTTTGGCTGTCTTCAGCAAAGCAGCACAAGTATAAATGCAGATTTCTGCAGGGCAGGATTTGTTATGCACACAGGAGCATTCTGCTTATTCCAGCTAATGACTGGGAGTCACTGGGAGCTCTGAATCAGCGAGTAAATGAAGGGCCAGGTAGAAGGCAGGAATACCACATCACAGCCTGCACTTTGTTTTGGCAATAGCATGATTTTTAGGTGGGATTTTTTTTTTTTTTTTCAAAAGCAATCCGTCGCTGCCACCTTTGAAGTCAGTGGGAGCTGAACCATTCACTCCTCCAGCAGCCTGGTGCGGATGCTTTTGAGAACCTCGCCCTTCGTGTTCAGCTCTTGGAGGCTGCTGCTGGGTGGTTTTGGTTTTCAAAAGCCACGACGCCTTTAACCTTGCCTGCACCAGGCAGGGGAAAACCAAAGGGACAGGAGGTGTCTGTAAAAAGCCAGAGGGGTGTTCTAATACCATAGAGTGATAGAATCATAGACTATCTCAAGCTGGAGGGGACCCACAAGGATCAGTAATCCATGGTTGACCCCTTCTCCTCCCAACAGCTGCAGAGCACCGGCCGGCTGCTGGAGGAGCAGCTGCCTGAGATGATGACAGAGCTGCTGGGGATAGCGCGGCAC
>NW_008238323.1:816147-821017 GCF_000691975.1 Corvus brachyrhynchos | reverse complement strand
CGCGTCGCCAAGTGCCACCCCTCCTCCCCGCCGTGGTTTTGTTTTAGGGGTTTCTTTTTCTGAACTCATTGCTCAAGCAGCAGCAGCGCATCCCGCCGGGTTATTGTTTGGCTTTCGAAAGAAGACAGAGAATTTGGAAAAGGAGGAAAAAAAAAATAATCTAAGTGGGGGCTAGTATTGTTTTCACGCCGTCCTCCTGCCTTGCCCTGGCCAACTGGCAGGAGACAGCAGGCAGCAGATGTCTCGGGAGGACAAAGCCAGGCACACACTACACCAGACGCTCATAATTGATGGCTTTTGTCAAGCGGGGCTTGCGTTAGGTTCCCCCCCTCCTTCTCTTGTTTTCGACTTTCTGTGTGTTCCCCCACCTACCCGCCACCACTTCAGAGGCAGATTGGAGAGCGGGACAACTTTCTTATTTGCACTGGGTTTTCTTTTTCTCGAGCATTCGTAATTTCTTCTTATCTTATTGTCTTGTTGGACGGACAGTTGTGAGCAGCTCGGGGACGGGGAGAGCAGTGCCTTCCTTCGAGCTGGGTAACGGTTTATGTGAAGATGCTTGAAGCAGAAGGAGTGTTTTAAAGGAGTCCTAAAGCCACTGCAGAAGTTACATAGCCACCATCATCTTGCCAGTAACCTCCTCGGTGGATTGAGAAATGTGTCCTTTGAGCTGGGGGCTCTAAAAACAGGGGATTCTGTGGCTCTTGCTGTTCAAGTCGCCATTATTCCTCAGCCACTATAATCATTTAACTTTTCTTTGTAATAATTCTTTTTTTCCATTGAAGGAGTGCTTTATTGTTATTACTGTCATGGTTGTAATTATACATTTAAATCCAGGCCTGTTGTAGTTGGGCCTAATAATGTACAGGGCAAGGGAGAAATGAAGGTTTGATGTTCTTTGGAGACTGGTAAATAGAAGACAAGCAGTGCATAGCAAAAAAAGAGGAAAAAAGAAGAAGGAAAAATAGAAAAAGCCAAAAATAGAAGTTTTGAGCCTGGCTTCTAACTAGCTGAATATGCTATCCAGCGTTCCTAGGTGTGCAGTGTGCAGGAGCAGCTCTGTCCCGCGCTCCGTGTAAGTGGTGCAGTGTCATCAAGGCATGGGGGACATCTTCAGAGAGGCAGAGTGTGCTCGGGGATCCCCAGGGTGCTCCAGGATCCCCTCATGGCTCCGTGCTGGAGCATCCCGAGGGAGAGGACGGCTGTGGGGGATGGTGGTGAGGTGCCACCTGGAGGGTGAGAGGCTGGGCCAGGGCAACGCTTGAATCGTGAAGAAGACGCAGTGGGCTCCTTATTTGCTGATCTAGCAACACTTTGACTTGGGAAATCCCTCCAGGTGCTTTTTCCAGTGAAGCCTAGTGAGGGTGCAGGAGCCGAGGAAGGCACGATGCCGTCAGCCCATCCTGGTTTCTTCTCACTGCTCAGTTTATTTCCTTTATGATGGTAAGAGAATTTGTGCCGCAAGGATGGCGCACACGGACCCTGGACCAGGCAGGCTGGGCCTGAACTCAGCAGCTCAAACCCATTTTTCAGAGCAAAACGTTGCATTTCTGGTGGCTTGTAGAGAAGAGAGATTTCACCCCGACCTCCTTGGATGTGCAGTATGTTCTCGGGTGCCTTATGAATGTGTTGGTCTGTCTGCGATGGGGAGGAAGCTTTTGCTGCAAAATTCAAAGGGCAGAAATTTTCAGCAGAAAATGCATTGCAGGGGGTGAGAGTCATGATGCTGCAGTTCAATATTATCTGAATTTTCATCTGGTTGTCTGCTGATCCAGTTTTCATTCTGCACCTGGAGCAAGAGGAGCGAGCTGGAAACAGGAGCTTCAGTTTTCCTGTCTACCCAGAAAGCAGCAAAATGATTGCTGAGTGCCCTGGAATTGTCCGGAAAAATTAACTTTTGCTTCACTAACTCAAGCCCAGGAGCTTCGCATGGTGACGGCGCCTTGCTTTGGGTCAGCTTCGTTAGTAGCAATGTGGTTTGATGGTATTAATGAGCAGATGAACTTCATTAAGGCGGCAAAGCCCATCAGTATTACAAGGCTCAGGGTTGTGCCCATTGCTCTTTGTTTTTCCTGCTCCCTGAATTCTCAAGGAGTGGAGGAGAAGGGGATATAACACCCATCACAGTGCACTTAGGCACAGTGTCAGTCTTCTGGGAGAAGGCCTGAAAAACAGTTTTGTCTTGATTTTTTTTTTCTTGTTTTTTTTATGAACAGAGAAGTCCTCTAGCAGGGACTACAGCCTGATGGGTTGGGGTGCCAGGGATCCCGCCAGCAGTGATCCAGACTGCCACTCTGGCCCCTGCAGATTCTCACTTCCCACAGAATTTTTTCTTGGATTGTAGTGAAAGAAGAAAAAAGAAAAGAAAAACACAAAGAATTGGGGATGTTGTTTCTAAAAACTTGAATTTTCACCCATCAGTGCATCAGGAGGCATTCAGAGTCAAAGTGTAAGCCACTGAGCAGTATTTCTCCTAAAGCATTTCCCTAACCCTACCTGCTGTGAGAGTTTATTCAATTTTCTCATTGTCGGGCAATCCTGCAACCCCCACTGACCTGGCTTGGCCCATGACTTTCCCTTCCAACACTGGAAATGAGGAACTTTTATGTGAAATCCGTCGTTTTTTAATGTCTTGCCATTTATCTCTGCTATTAACATACATTCATCCAGCCATTAACTGGTACATCAGTCACTCTGTTGATGTCCGAGAATCAAAATGTTGACCAAAAATGGCGTTTTTTTCCCAAAAATTACATGCTGCCAATGGTATCTTTCTGAAGTCCATCCGTAGGAAGCCTGCGGGCACATGACATCATTCACCAGAGTACTGTGTTGGGAAAAGAGGCACCACAAGGACATTTGATGGGCAGGATGGGGAACAGTGCTGGGGAATTTTTTGGGTGAGAGCACCTGGGGATCCTGGAGTGTTTTCTTCTCTTTTTTTTTTTTTTCCCCTTTTTTTCCCTCCATCTTTTGGCTTACTTTAGAAACGGTCGCCAAAGAGCGTAATTCTCCAACGTGTTTTTAGGCGCAAAACCACTGGCTACGTCTCCCCAGATCAGCCAGATTCCATTTTGCTGCTCAATAAAAGTATCTGTGTGGGGTTTTACTGTGTTGTCCCCATACAACTACATCAGCAAAGGGGAAAATAACCCCCTCAGGCCAAATGTGTGTGGGGCCAAACGTCGGGGTGGTGTGGAGGCGAGTGGCTGCAGCATCACCTCTGTGCCCATCTCCCTGGGATGGAGAGCAGGTTTGCGGACTCCTTGCCAGCCTCCCCAGAGTCTAATTCACCTCATTCCTGGTAAAAATCTTTCCAAACTGATGGGTTTTGCTACACAGAAAGTGACTTGTTTGGTTTCCCCTTGAGGGATTCCACTGCTGTTCGGAGAACTCATGTGTATATGGAGGTTAAAAAAAAAATGGGGAGAAAAAAAAGGAAAAGTAAGTGATTTGCTTGGTTCCCCTCTTCCCCTGAAGGAGATTAATTAGTATCTATTCTTGGCATGATTGATGGCTTTGAAAGAAAACTTGTCAGAATAACTTATGATTTATTTTCATGCTTATTTTTATAACACCCCTCACTTGGAGATCTCTCAAAATCTTAAATACGATTTTTTTTAATTTCCCTGCTGGGTATTTTATGGCTTTACACTAATTTTGCTCTTCTTGGTGGTAGCTATTAGGCAGTCCTGGTGATGTTTTCAGTATTTTTTCAGAAGAAGTGATACTAAAGGTTGCAAAGTCCACTGGTGATAGCCAAGGGAGCTGCGGTGTCCTGCAGAACACGAAGTTAACGCTAGCAATTCTTCTTTTTTTTTTTAAATGTATTTATTTGCATTTGAAAAAGCGACATTTTTAATTTAATCATATTTGTTAAACTAAGCGCTTTAAATTTTTTTTTTTTAATTTCAAAAAAAGAAAAATGTTTTGGGGAGAGTAAAGACTAGATAGTCATACTTAGAGAAATCACAAACTCATCGTTTTCAGCATTTCAGAGACTGTTAAAACAAGGGAGCTCATAACTCTTTGTGGTAATTCAGTCTTTGTTTATAGAACATCCAGACCCACTGTATGCTATAAAATGCATCATCTGAGTAATAAATGTTTAAAGCTTGACATTTCCCCATCTCTTTGTGGGTACGCGCTATCGCTTCTCCTGCTCTGGGAGGGGCCGTCCTTTAGTTCAGGATGGAAGGAAAGGAATATTGGGTGGGTGGGAGCAGAATATCCCTCGTGGTGCAGCTCAGGAGGGCTCCGTGGGGACAGCTCAGTGCTCCTGGTGCCAGGTCACATCCTGCTTCTCCTCCTGTGGGGCTTGGTCCCTATCCCCATCACTTCTCACAGGGGTGAGGGTGAAAGCTTTGGGAATGGTGCAAAGGGCTCAGAGCTCCATGGATGAGGGATTGAGCCCCTCTCCTGATCTGCCTCCACTGCTGCCCCCTCCCCTGCTCCCCATCCTCTGCCCAAAGCAAATTTCCCATCTCTTTGTGTCCTACCTCAGCTGAGCCTGGGGGTCTGTTAGAGAATCCCCCTGATTTAATCACATCCATTCCACCCAGTGCTACAGCAATGCGGGCTCACCAACCACTGCTGCCTGTTAAAAATAGTCTTTCAAAATTATATTCAAGATGTTTATCACAAAATCACAGAATATTCTGAGTTGGAAAGGACCCACAAGGGCCATCAAGTCCAGCTCTTAAGTGAATGCCCATACAGGAATACCAACTGAGCCAATCTCAGAAAAAACAGGTGTACTACGAGGTCTCCTTTGGAAAGCTCTTCTCAAGCCAAAGGCAATTAATTTTTGTCTAACTGAAATGCCTGTATCTTGTCCTGGCCTGAGGGAGGGACAGAGAGGGAGAAACAA
>NW_008238323.1:808331-816119 GCF_000691975.1 Corvus brachyrhynchos | reverse complement strand
TAACGAGTGACCCCGCCACCCAGATCCCACAAGGAGATTCATGTTGCTTCCCACACCTCTATCCCCACATTCCCCCTCCATTTCCCTCATGCCAGAGCATCTTCTCCCTCTCGAGTAACAGGCTCACAGGACACAACTAAGCACCACAGATGTCCAAACTCCCCCAGGGGTCACCCCCTCCCAGAGCCAACATGCTTGCTCCAGAGAGCAGGGCTTTTTGGGAAGCCCCCTACCTTGCCCATCATCGGTGGAGGTGTCTTGACTGCAGAGTGATGTCCATTCCCTGCACACCTCACCTTCTCCCACCACTTTAAGCAATGGTGGGCTTGAAACTGAGCCTTCAGACAGTTGGATTCAAGAACACTTGTAATTTAGATCAGAAACTGGGAAGGAATTGCTGGCTGTGAGGGTGCTGAGGCGTCATCACAGGGTGCCCAGAGCAGCTGTGGCTGCAAGTGTCCAAGGCCAGGCTGGATGGGGCTTGGAGCAATGTGGGATAGTGAAATGTGTCCCTGCCCATGGCAGGGTGTGGAACAAGGGGTTCTTCAGGGTCCCTTCGAACCCAATCCAGTCTGGGATTCTATGAAATACCATACCTGACCATGTGCCACCTTTTCCAAGGATCCACCCCTGAACATACTCATCATGAGCCCCAACCTGCAGCCAGACCCTACAGCTCTGGGGTGTGCTGGAGCTGGAGTTTGGCCTGTTCCTAATCAGGGGTTTGAGCATCTGGACCAGCTCTGGGAAGAGTTTATCAGCACTGGAGTTTGGCTAGGAGCAGATAAGCCAAGAGCAGAGACGATCCCTGGGGCCCCTGGGACCACCAAGATGTATTAAATGAGAAAATAACCTGCAGTAGCACAAGATTTGGAGCAGATGGATGGGCATCGCTACAGAGACAAAGCTTTCAAGATGCAGGAATATTTCTGCGAATTCCTTGTGTCTGCCAAAAACCCAGACAGCAGCAAATAAACACTCCACGGATCAGAGTAGGGTTGCTTGGCTTCCCTAAAACATGGCAAACCTGCAGGTAGCTGAGATGCAGGATGTTCTCCTCTTCCAGCAGCTCCACATCTGTGCTGGGTGTTAAGGGGAGTTTTTAAATGCTCCTTCTGGTGGCAAAATGGGCAACAAAGATAAGTAACCTTAATGTAACTGCACTGGTGCTCTGTTTGCCATCTGAACTGTAGCTTTAGTGATTATTGCTTGGGATGCAAGAAAAACAGTGATATTAAAACAATAATGCACATTACAAGACTATGTGGCCTCTTCCTTTTGTATCCCACACTAGGATCCCCAGTTAGAAAGCTGGAGACTTGTGTGGCTACGCAAATGTGACTACTGAGCCAAGCTTGATGTCTGTCCTGCTCCCCAGGACTTCTCTGAACTCCTAGAGAAAGATTTCTGCAAGAAATACTAATACTAATAAACATTTTCAGGAATGCAGACATTGCCTGTACCTCTTGGAGGGGTCACTGTGCTTATCTTTGCAGATACAGGTGAGTGTGAGGTCTCGAGGATGGACGGTCCCAGAAATGGATGTTCGGTTTTGTTTGCCCCAGAGTCAATGGTGAAAAAATGCAAAGTCCCTGTCAAGAGAAACACCAAGATTTCAGAATTGCATTCTGTCCTAAATCATCCTGGTTTTTCACCAAACAAAGCGTTTTGTTTCAATGTATGTTGTGTTGCTGTAGCAATAACATTTAAACAAATTGGGTTTTATTAGCTCAGACCTTTTCAATAACTTCCCACAGAGCTTTCCCATCAGAAGTTCCCACTTCAGGGAAGTGATGCCAGGAGATGGCAACAGTTTGATGGGAGAAGTCACCTTTGCCATGTGCTGAGTGGTCCTGGGCTTGCTTCAGCTTCTGCTGCTCTTCTCCTAGCCCTGCCAGAGGAAAATGCATCAGCATTTCTGTCCCCGCATGTCGTTCTTGATGTCCAAATGCATGACATGCGGCCTTGCAGCCAAGACTTCAAGTTGGACATCAGGAAGAGTTTCTCCATGGAAAGGGTGGTTAGACATCAGAAGGGGCTGCCCAGGGATGGTGGAGTCCCCATACCTGGAGGTGTCCAAGGAATAACTGGATGTGGCACTCTTGGCTGGGTGACAAGGTGGGGATTCATCACAGGTTGGACTGATCTTGGAAGGCTTTTCCAACCTAAATGATCCTGTGAAGATGGGGTAGGACTGCACAGACCCTGCTAGTGCTGCTGGTGACCCCACGACAGTCGCTGGTGGTGGAGCTGTGAGCAGAAACCAGGTCTTGGAACAGATCCCTGCAACTGGTGGAGGTGTGGGAACAGCTGTCTGAGGAACTGGGCTGCAGTGAGGGTCTGCTTGGGCAGGAGAGCTCGTGGAATCACAGAATCCCAGAATGATTTGGGTCAGAAGGGACCTTATAGATCATCTTGTTCCATCCCCCTGCCATGGGCAGGCCAAGACAGGGGTCCATGAGATTCCATGGCATCTAGGACCTGTGCAAAGTCCAAGTGGATGGTTATGAAGACCATTTCCACACTTCTACAGACAGCACCAAGCCTGGGTGTTATTTTGGGGGGGGTGGGGGGGGCTTGAATGTACAGATGGAGCACCCAGGTTTCCCAGTCCAAGGGACAAATCCTACCTGCTCTTGCTTCATGCAAGGCACCTGGGAGGCGTTCCTTCTGGCCGTTGTCCTGTGGGTGGAGGTGGGCAGCAAGCAGTGCTCTTTTACCTTTAAAACTAACAACAGGGAGCTCTGCAGGAGCCTGGGCTTTCCTGGCACAGAGTCCCGTGCCCTGTGCAGAGCTAGGGTGCAGTGCACAGGTGGGTCATGAGCCATGGTCAGGTGTCGGCTGAGCTGGGGCTTCCCCCAGTCCCATCTGTCAACCAGGGCCAAATTATCTTTCACTGGCACTTTTTCCTTTTTTTTTCCTCCCTGGGATAAAACCCAAAATAAATCCTGGTCAGCATTTGCTACTCCCTGTCTTGATCATAGAATCATGGAATCTCAGAATAGTTTGGGTTGCAAGAAACCTTAAAGATCGTCTCATTCCACCCCCTGCCATGGGCAGGGGCACCTTCTGCTATCCCAGGTTGCTCCAAGCCCTGTCCAACCTGGCCTTGGATACTTAGGGGGATTAGCAAAGTTCAAGCTCAGAAAGCAATTTTAAATTTACCTTTTTTTGATAATCTAAAATTTTGAGGTCCAAAAGAGGTCAGCTTTCAAAGCAAGTCTGTAAGATTGGGTAGATTAGGGTGGGAGGAAAAACTGCACCAGGGGATGGGTTATCCAAAACCTGTCTGGCGGTAATTACACGTCGGTGGATGAAAAACTGGTTTGAGGGCAAACACCATAAAAATATTGCTTGGGGAGAGAAAGACGACAAAGATTGTGAAATCCAGTCGGCAGATTGTTTTACAGCAAAGGTAGCTTCTCTCCCCAGGGCTGGATTTTACAGCTCACATAAGAAACCAACCCCCGGTGAGCAGGGCTGCTCTGCTCTTCTTTTCAAGCACAAAAAATGCAGGGTATTTGCTAGAAACCATGGGTTTGTGCTGATTTCTTAGAGATAAATGCAGTCTTGTTTTTTGGGGGGGGGGGTGATGAAGCGTTTGGGAGAGGGGTTGTGTTGCATATGGTGACTGCAATTCGTTTTTACAATCACTGCGTGGACACATCCTGCTGTATATATTCTTTATATAAAATTGCATTTCCATTGTTTCTCTGAGCACTTAAAGGGGTGCTGCAGGGGCTCACTGCTCTCCCAAGGGGGCTAAACCCAAATAACCCAGTGCTGCTGCCTGGGTTCTGGTTTTCAGCTCATTTTACACATTTTTTTCTCCATTTGCTCTCTGTCCTCTAATTTATATCTTCCTTTGCTCCCTCTGTGTTTGCAGGCAGGTTTCCAGCTCTGTTGTGCAACATTTGGCCACCTCAGCTCCCTTTTCACAGCTGAGGATGTCCCTTCCTCAGGAAAGATGAGTTCTCCTTGTGCCAGTCGCCACCTGCACTCACCTTTTTGGGAACAGGTGACCATCCTGGGTCCCTGCAGCTCACATTTAAGTTCCCAGAACCTTGCACAAGAGTTTTCTTCCTTTACTAACACTTCCTGCAAGCGCTTTAGAATCATAGAATCCCAGAATGGTTTGGGTTGGAAGGGACCTTCAAGATCATCACCTCCTACTCCCTGCCATAGGCAGGGACACCTTCCACTATCCCAGGTTGCTCCAAGCCCCATCCAGCCCGGCCTGGAACACTTCCAGGGACAGGGAGTCCACAACCTCCATTTTCCCTGGGGTGCACTGGATTTGCATCCCAAAATCCCACCAGGAATCACCACCACCCATGTTGCCCTGTAAATGCCAGGAGGAGGTTGCAGGGAGCCTCATCTCCTCCTGTTCTTCCCGCCCCTCCGTGCACAGCCCCTTGTCTCCGAATTCCTCCCCTAATTACCCTCTTCTCCGGGTTCTAATTGTTCCCATGGTGCTGGATTAAAGTGACGCTCCTAAGGGAAGCAATGGGAAAAAAAACCCAGTCCAACAAGCAGTTGTCCCTTGGAGATCTGTCCCAGCCCAGCATGGCCCTGCCCAGACACGGATGGGGACAGCCAGCCCCATGGCACGGTGATGCACCATGGCCACCCCCAAGGACAGGCTCCCATGGGGTGTCTGGGACACTTGGCCTCGTGCTTCTTGTCCCACCTGCAGGTGGACAGGAGTTTTTGGGGACATCCAGGGGGGCTGGTGAGGGTCAGGGCTGGATTACCCCCAGGGCGCTGTGCTGGAGCCTATTTTCTGGTGGGAATTGTCAGGATAAAATTAGAAGTAGGTTGAACTTTATCTACAACTTGAACTAAGGCTGAACTTGGCCCTGTTTTGTTTTAGCTTTTCAAAGTTCAATGAAGTTCACAGGGAGGGAGGCAAGTGGGGGGACAACTGGATTATTTTATTTTAACTTGGTCTTTCTGTGATTTCACTGTAGTTTGACTGCCTCCTCAGCTTGGAAAGGCTCTTCTCAGGATATTCCCAGTCCAAGGTGATGTGGTGGCTCAAATACTGCCATAGGATTTATTCCATTTCAGGTTGGGTTTAATCCCTTTCAGGTATTTATGGCTGGGGTAGTGCAGGGCTGACCAAACCTTTTCCTAGCTCAGCCCTGGGTCTGCTCCAGCCCAGCCCAGGATGGGAAGACAAAGGGGAAAGCTTGGAGTGGATTTGGAGTGCAGAAGGATCACAGCGGTCTGCACTGGAGATGCTTCAAGGGATTTTTGGCACCTTTTTGTCCCATGCTGACCAGCTGGGCTTCCAGACAACTTTCCAGCTCTGCCGACACTTCTCCTAATCTTCATTTTTCATGTGGCCACTCCACAGTGGAGATGAGTTGGCTTGCCTGGATGCACACTATGAGACCCATGAGCCAGAGCTGTGCTGCCTGTCCCTGACCCCGTGGGTTGTGCAAGCTGCTGGCCCTGTGCAGAGGTGTGTGGGTGGTGCGGGGAGCACGTACAGCGCTCTGCACCTCGCTCTGGGGACACGGCAGTCCCCTCTGGGCCAAGGGAGGTGGTGAAAGCAGCAGCAGAAGGACGTGGTCGTGGAGGTTTCACACTGAACCCATCGCAGAGCTGCGAAGGGACAAGTGGCACTGCATCCCTCCAGGGCCAGTTGTGTTTCCCAGCGAGCCAAACATCCCTTCCCAGAACAGACGGGAGACTTCTACCACATGGTTATTTCACCTCCTAAATTACTCAAGAGTTTGTAGAAACTTCACCAATTTTTTAACAAAGATGCCTCCTAGATCACTGACAAATCTAGGGAATGCGTAGGGCGGACTGATTTCCTGGAATAGGACTTACTGGAGGAAAAGTCCCTCCAGGCTGGCTCCTAACTATGACACATTTGATAGCCATTCAAGGATACTGGGAAACTTGTCATTTGTCTCCGTGAGGCTTCAGACAGAGTTTCATCATAAATTCTGACTGTTCTGTGAAATAAAACCAGCTAATGTCTACCAGCAGCCCTACAACTTCCGGGGTTTATGTAGGATGTATCACAGGGGTGATTTTTTTTTCTCCCCCCCCCAAGGTTTTATGCCCGGGTGCAAAGTGACTTTATTGCACCTTGTCTTCTTTCTTCCTGGCAGGGTGACCTGCCTTGTCCCATGGAGGGTGGCATGGGCTGTGGGTGTGCCTGAGCCGCCACCACTGTCAATGAACTTTGGCACCTTAAACTGTGGAAAACCCTCCGTGCCAGAGGGAGGGATAGGTGCCTGGCGTCCAGGAGATCAGATTGCCCCAGGGGATTTGCTGGGAGTCCCATGATGAGCCTGGAAGGGAGCCCAGACGGCAGGGCACCGCCGTGCTTTCCACCCAGGGCGCTCAGCCGGGGTCCCTGGAGGACAGCTGGTGGCCTTTGTCCCTTACTGTCACACTTGTGCATGCAAACCCCAACCCCACAGCACCCCAAAGTCTTGCTGGGGTGAGTTGAACCCACCACATGGGATGTGAACCCACTGGCTCTGCAGGGGATGATGGCACATGGCAGTGGGAAGCCTGGTGTGAACCCCTCCTGTGTCTGCACCACCAGTCCCAAGGGACCATTCCTGTGCTTGCCTGCAAAGGGTGTTCACCAGGCTCACCCCAGGGGCAGCCACCTTGGGGTGGGTGGTTTTTTAGGACAAGTCTGGGTCTTCAGCTGTGACTCACTTCCCTGTGCTGCTCCAGATGCAGGAGATGTTCTGTTCACTCCCAGTTCACGCGAGCTGCAGCTTGGCCACCAGCATCGTCCATCCTCCTCAGCCTCACGGTGTCATCCCAGGTCCCCAGTGTCACTCATCACTCTTTTTTGCCTCCAAGGTGTCCAACAGGATCTCAGCAGCAACTGTTTTGCAGGCAGATGAGGAATCCAGCACTGCAGATGGGTTTTTAATGTCACCCATCTCAGCCCTGCCGTCCCTGTGAGCTGTTCCTGGGAGTCCTTGCCCAAGAGCTCTGCCTCCAGGAAATGCCATTATCAGCTGCCTCCATCGGCTGCTCCACTTCGAGCTCCCTGCCTCGCTCCCGGGGCGCCCAATCCCAATCCAATTTCTACTGGAAGGAGATAAGACAACAAAAGGAGATAAGGGCCAGCCAGCAGGCTGGTCACCCTGACTCACAGAGGACAGGTGTCAGCACGAAGAAGACACTGTCAGAGCAGCACTTTCAGCCCTGGAAATGGTGGGTGGGTATGGCATGGGCAGCCAGGGGTCCCCAACTCGCTGGGAAGCTGGCTGGCACCAGGACTGGAGCATTTGGGGTAGATTGGGGTGATGAATTCACCCTCCTTCTGGGGTGTGCACAACTAAAACTGGGCATTCACAACAATATACAGGCAGAGGGTTCAAGTTCAGGACCAAGGGGGGCTTTGCATCACTCAGTTCTTATCCCTGTGCACCTGCATGGTGCGGGTTCCTCTCTTTCCTCCCCAAAAGCACAATCTCACACCTCCTTTCCCAAGCACCCATCTCCTCCCCTCCTTACAATACCAAAGATTGCCAGATTAGTGACAGAAACAGAGAGACATGATGGTTAGGGACCACCCATTTATCCTCCCAGCTGGTCAGAGGCAGCTGACTGGTGAATGCCTTTAATTAAAACTAAATGGTTAATAGGAAGCTGAGCAAAGGTCTCCCTCTTGGCTCCTGGCACAGGTGCCGATGGAAATCGTGCCGAGGGCTGAAGTGCTCGGTGTCGAAACAGTCAGACTCCACCTTGTCTCTTTGCCAGGGCACTAACATTACCACAGAATGCTCCCAAATACTGCTG
>NW_008238323.1:807982-808316 GCF_000691975.1 Corvus brachyrhynchos | reverse complement strand
GAACCTGTGCCTCTGCAGGGGGACATTCCCGTGGACACCCTTCAACCCATGGAGCCCTTTTCAACAGGGGGTCTTGTCTCTGACCTGCAGTTTTGGTAGGAAATGGGGTTTTTTTAAACCTGGGGCAAGTTGTATTTTCACTGTTGCACATTTGAGGGGGGGGCGGACAAAAATGAGGAATTACCCAATGCAGAGCAGTTTCCCAAGGTTGAGAAGCAGGAGGTTGGGAGTAATAATTAATCTACAGCGGCTGGCAGGGGCTTTGCTCACCTCAAACAACCTGGTCTAAGGGTCACTTCACAAAGGCGTCTGCAGCTTAGAAAAGAATAGATCT
>NW_008238323.1:804845-807557 GCF_000691975.1 Corvus brachyrhynchos | reverse complement strand
CCTGGCAGTGTCCAAGGCCAGGCTGGATGGGGCTTGGAGCAATGTGGGATAGTGAAATGTATCCCTGCCCATGGCAGGGGGTGGAACAAGAGGGTCTTAAGGTCCCTTCCAACACAAAACACCCTGTGTTTCTCTGATCATCACCCTTGATGAAGCAGACATCATTAAACACTCACGCAAACACAGTTAAATGTATTTCAATGTGTAATTTACTCTCAAATCGCCTGAATTAAAAATGCAGGAGAGTAAATGGAGCTCTTTGACCAAAACCTCTGCAATATGTGCCGACTCTTCAAGCAGAAAATAAGTGTGCTGTGTTGTTCTTGTATTTAAAACACCCTCAGCAGACATGTGGTTCATGCACAACAATTCAGTGCTTTGCCACACAGATCCCAGGCCAGGTCTCCTACTGGAAAAAACATTCCTAGCCATGCTTGTGTAGGGCTGGAGATTTTTACTCTACTTGGGGGTCTGATGTCCTCTGTCTGAAAGGGAAATCAACTCTGCACTTGTGGCTGATGCTTATCTCACTGGTAATGCTGTTCCTGGAATTCCAAGGTCCTCCTTATCTTCAGCAGAGTCAACTGTATCCTCAGAGATAATTGCAATAAATAGCACAAAATGCTTTCCCTTATCAAAATGTCTTTGTGGAAAAAACCCATCATTTCAGAATGGATAAAAATGTGGTGTACTTGACCCATTTTTATTTAATGCCTGGCAAGGCTGCTCCCTGCCCAGCACAAATCTGGGGACTTCACTCTGAATTTCCATGGGATCCTGTGAGTTGGAACTGGACCAGTCCAGGGTTCCAAAACCATGTAGACCTCAGAGGAACCCCAAATTCCTGGTGGGTGTTTTACATCTCTTTGGGGATGGAGTCCTCAAAGACACCCAAGCAATGGTTGGGAAGTTGGGAACCATTGAGCTGGTCCTTGTCAAATCCCCCCAAGCTCCCTGTGGCCCTACTGCAGTCTGGTGCTGAGAATAGCTGCCCTTACACACCCATCCCTCACCTCTGCAAAGCCATAAAGAGCTGGCAGATGGCTGGACAACAGCTATTACATTCTGTAATAACGAGCAGAAAAAAGATATTGTCATAAACAGCATTTACCCAAATAAGTGATGTCTAATGAATCCTTGATAATGACTTACTAATAAAGGTGGTAAATTGGTAACAAAGGGAGTCTGGAGGACGGTGTGTAAAGTGCTTAGAAAATCAAAAGATATCCCAAAAAGGAAGCTTGAAGGACCTGGGGCTGTTTAGTCTAAAGTAAAAGAAAAAAGACTAAGGGATACTGTAAGTTGTAAAACACAGCCGCTGAGAGAAAGGAAATAAACCCTTCGTTATCACAAAAGAAGGGCTGAGAAGTTGTGGGCTTAACCTGCAGGAAGATGCAGCCTGGGTGACAGACAGATAATAAAGGCCTGGAAAAAATTGCCTGAAAAAACATAGTAATGCTGCACTTAAGATTTTTAAGAGCAAGCTGGAAAAACACCAATTGCAGGTAGTTTAAGGATGTCTGGATTGCCCTTGGGATTAGCATGGAGTTAGTTGATTTTAAGTGCTCTCTTCCAGCACCATTTTCTATAAATTTGGTTTATTTTGCTTCCATAACTGGGTTGTGTTTCAGAATTTAAAGAAATACCTCACTTTCACATTTTTCTCAGACCAGTCCTCCTGCAGGGAAGATGTCTTCTCCTCCAGCAAAGACAACAAATATCCAAAGTGGGGCCAACCTGGACCAGGAATTATGAACAGCAAAACCCAGGGATGTAGTAGACATTGCTCCAGATATTCAAGGTCCAATGCTGGACAGGTGGGAGCTCAGTTCCTAAAATGTTATCTTTCAGAGAGATGTACCAACCTTGAGGAGATTTGTTCCCATGAGATGCTGTGTGTCTGTTGATACCATTCCTGGCACAAAGACCAGCCTAAACATGGTAAATCCTTTTGAAGTTCCTCACGCTTAAGCTGCAAGGACAGACAAAATAATAGGAAGGCGGCGATGAAGAAAAAACAGACAGGGCTTTGCACCCCAGAGCTTGTTTACAGAGGAGGGATGTGGCGTGGAGAAACACCCCAAAAAAAGCTGGGTCTGGAGAGCCTCTGTTTGGGAAGATCCCAAAAGTGAATGAGGTTTTAAGGAGGGGTTACAAGAGGAGGGTGAACAGGGAGTGGTTAGGAGGAATTTTAATTAACATCAACGTTTGCAATGTTATTTAATAGGGTCCAAAAAAACATCTGAGAGCAATGAAAGCTGAAACCAGCATTTTCAGAGCAAACAGAGGCAAGTGTGGGGCTGGGGGAGCAGGGCTGGCTTCCTGGGGGATGAGGGGCACCTGAAGAGGTAGAAGATTCTGGGGAGAGAAAAGAGAGAGAAAAAGAGAGTTTTTGGGAGAATTGCAGGGTAGAGGAGAGCTGAGCATCCCTGGGGTGGGAGAGGCTCCTGGGGCTGTACACAGTGCAGGGACAGAACCAGCCATCACAGGTGATGTTTAGGGAGGTAGAAAACCAGCAGCATCAGAAACCGAGGCTCTTTAGGGACCCAGAAACCCCCCAGCTGAGGTGCTTGGCTGCATTGAGGGCCTGCTGTCCGAATTAAACACCTTGCAGCAGCTGAGCCCTGCTTTCCCAAAGGGATGCCCGTTCAGGCATGAAATGGAAGAGTCTGACCTTGGAGAAGGCGCTCAGGACAGGCACCCAGGTTTGTG
>NW_008238323.1:793660-804813 GCF_000691975.1 Corvus brachyrhynchos | reverse complement strand
CCGCAGGGGTGGGGGAGAGGCGGCCAGGCCTGCGCGCAGCGCGCCGGCCTCGGCGGCTCAGCCTCGTCCCGTGCCCGAACTTGTCGATGGGGCTATTCAGAGCGATGACATAATTACAGTTTCAATCGCAGATTAATAAGAAGTGGGGTTTTTTTAGCAAACTGTGAGGCATGCCTGAACTGGAAGGGCATTTCAGCTCCCCGCTGCCTGGGAGCTGAGGGTGCCATGCCCTCTTTGATGTCTCCTGGCACGGAGGTGCTGCGAAGACCGGCACTCAAGTCCCAGCTGCAACTCCCCTCCCCACTGTGTGCTCTCCTTCAGCTTTCATCTCCAGCACTCACTTGGGCAGTGGGCGTATAAATGGAGAAGCCATCCCCAGCCTCTAAATTAAACAAATTCTGCTGGTGGAGGAAAGTCACTCCAGATGCCACCAAAGGCACAGGGGCTGATAACTAGGAGGAAGGGGAAACTGAGGCAGAAGCAGTTTGCCCAAGGTCGTTCAGAGAGTTTCTGTGACATGTCAAGCTCAGGGATGCACCTGGAAGGCTGCAGAAGCAGGAGGAGGTGGCAGAGTGAGGCCACCACGGACTATGGACCACTCTGTAACTGTGAGATGAGAGAGGGATGACACCCGTGGGCCACATACCAAAACCCGAGTTTATAGTCCAGCTTTTAGGGTTCCAGGTCAGACCCTGAGATACAATGCTTAAAGCAAAACCAGAGAGGGGCAGAAATTGTTGCTTCAGGGAATGATGGATATGTAAGGGAATATATCAATTTCCACCACAACTTCTTGTCTCTGTGCAAGATCCCCCAGTTTTCCTCTTCCCCCAGCACTCAGCCTCAACACAACTTACTTGGACCAGCTGAATCTCTCACATCATTCCAGTTTGGATGTTTCAGTGCCTGATGGAGGAGCTTTTGCACACCCTTGGGCATGTCAAACTTGGGTCTGTCCGTCAGCTACTCCCAGCAGGAGTCCCAGAGCCCAGCCAAGCCCTGCCAACCGAACTACTTAAAAAGAAAAAAAAGAATCATCCACATCCTCAGCTGACTTAAAAGTCATGATAACTCCTAATAACCCTTTTTTCCCCTCACCTATCCAGGCTCCAAGTCTTCATCCTGCACTTGTCAAAGTTCTGCATTCAGAGGACTGGAGAGTCGTGCTTTCCACTTTCTTATTCTTACATGACTCCTGAAGCTCACAGATGCTTGTGAGACCCTGGTAGCCAGTCAGGAGACAAGAAGCAGGGTCCACAAATGGGAACCTTGTATGGAGCTTCAAAAAAGCAGATGAGACTTTGCAACAGAAATGTATAACCAAGGTCTGCTGCTGTTCCTCCTGGTCTCATGTTGACCACCTCCACTTTCAGGTCACTTTGAGACATTCCTCATATTCTGTTTTATCATTATCCGGTGCCCCTTATTGCTCCAGCTGAGGTTGTTTTACTGGACTCCTCATCTCCCCTGGAAGGAGATGGGTATATTTGAAGATGCTGAGCTCTGAACACCAAAATCACTCTGGCTCCATCTCCCTGGAGTTTCCCAAGCTACGAGCAGGTCTGTATCTGAGATCAGTTTCCTCTGACAAAGCCAGTCCCTATCTAGGGATCTGTTTTCCTGCAACAAAAATATGCCCCAGGTGAGAAATTTGCCTCCTGAACTCAGTGTGACCTCCAAGAGCTAAAAGGCTTTGGATTAGGAGCATTGAGTTTGACTGTGCTGAAAATCAATCCAAACCTGGAGCCTCGCTGCTGCCAGGAGTGGTGATGCATCTCTGTAAAAAAAAAAAGTCCCAAGAAAAGTTATTTTTATAGTATATACACTGAAACACCAATGCTGTCCCAGTCCAGCAGTCTCTTTCAGTCTGGATGCCTCCAGGGAATGATCCCAGCTGGGGGTTGAGGTCCCACTGTCCTTCACTCCATGGGCAGCAGACAGAGCTGGCAGCT
The DNA here is from genome assembly GCF_000691975.1 of Corvus brachyrhynchos. Classification (NCBI taxonomy): domain Eukaryota; kingdom Metazoa; phylum Chordata; class Aves; order Passeriformes; family Corvidae; genus Corvus; species Corvus brachyrhynchos. The sequence continues at coordinate 802,861 of NW_008238323.1, read as the reverse complement.
CCTCCAACTAGGGATGCTGCTGCATGGGTTTTTTAATCTTCAACTGCAGCCTTTTGTCCCCAGAAAAATCCCTAAAAGAAAAAAAGAACCTGAAGGGTTAAAGTAGCGCTGAAAGTTTTATGAGTCCAGGCTGCAGATGTTGCAGGCAGGGAGATGAAAGCAAACCCTTCCACCCGGTTGTGGAGGCTGTAAGCCCTGAACAGCCCATCTGATGGAGGCAGTTCCCTGCCTCCAGCCCCACTCCACACTGTCTGCTGGCTGGAAGTGGTTCTGCTGGTGAGCCCACAAGCAACACATCACTGCACGAGGCCTCTCCGTCCCACTACTCGCTCTTGATCAATTATTAAAACCAGAAAATTCTCCAACCACGAAATTCATCCCAGCTTCCCCATGGCATGCTGGGCTGGAAGAACCAAACCACAGGGCCTGAGCTCCCAGGGAAGGAGTAAATACCACTTCCAGCAGGGCATTTTGGGGTGCTGGACCATCTCCAGGGGTTTGGTTTTGTTTGTGCCAGTGTTCCCCTGTGGTTCCTGCAGCCATCCCAGCTGAGCAACCTGCCCACCCACTGCTCTGCAGGATTCCACCACCCATCAGGAGGTTGGTTTACCTTCTTTCACCTTTGTCAGGTCTGGTTTCCACTTTCTTTCACTGGACCCCTTTTACACCACCTTCATTTTCTAGTTTCCTCCTCTCAGTCTTGGCTTACCTTGCTGATGAGAGGCAAAACTTGTTTTCTGGCCCATTTCGCACTGGAGATTGGCTCCAAACTGAGCTAACAAGCTTTGATAGGTGTGGTACTGGAGCCCAGTTATGTCCCTTCACTGGTTGACGGTTGGCAGCCTGAGCTGTCCTGTTCCTTTCTTTGCGGCATGTCTTGTGCAAAACAGATATCTTTGGGGTTAGAATGTGTTTTTTCCTATTTTAAGCATATTCATGCTGACATTCTCATCTGGGCAGCTGCAGGGAATAACAAGAGACCCCCCTCAGCTCTCACACAACAACTCCCTGGAGGTCTTTGGTGGTCCAGCTCCAAACCAGAGTACGGACATGCCCCAGAATAACTTACATATTTGCTACAGGGCAGAGGATATAAATACATCCATGGTAATGCCAGGCCTATCGCCTCGACAGCAAAATTAGTACTTAGTTCCTTGCAATATGTGGGATTTTTTTCCCTTTTTCCCATGCGTGTTGTAACCCTGGTAACCGACAGCACCCGCACCGACGTCTGACTCGCACTGCTTTGTTCCCGTCTGGTACGAAAAAAGGCTGCAAACACTTCACCACGCTGAAAGCTAATGAAACCACCCAGATCTGACTCTCAGAGCTGATCTGAAACCCAGCGGGCCTATTTTGCCCTCCCTTCAGCCCTGACCCTGCTCCAATGCAAGGGATGGAGCCAAGAGCCTTGAGCACCTGCCCGCAACATCGGGTTCAGCTGAGCTCAAAGGGGCTCAATACCTCTTGGCAGAAGGAGTTCAGAGTCCCCACAATCTCCCGATGATGCCTACAGGCTGAGCTGTGTGTGGAGGGTGCAAGGGGATCCTTAATCTCTTGTTTCAGCCCAAATGTAAATATGTCACTATTGCAAGATGCCACCAGGCATGCACAGGCTGGGGACAGGAACACCAACACCCCCCTGCACAGGGAGTCTTAACCACTGAAGTAGATTTGTGCCCCTGCTCAGCACTGCTTTTCCTTGCTCACCAATCCAGTGAGCATCCCAAAAGCCCAGACACCAAAGCACCATGCCCCAGCCCAGAAAAAACACACCCTTGTTCCCACCACAGGGTCCCTTGAGGAGGATGAGTCACAGCACAACTTGAGCTGCCTCTGCTGCAGGACAGCTGCTCATTCAGGTCTTCTCCCTCCATCCAGCCTTTGCTGGTTTTGGAAGAGCGAATTCACTCTCAGATTTCCGCCACATTTCCAGACTTGATGAACCTTGTCACCAGGTTCAGGAGACATTCAGAATCATAGAATCGTCAAGGTTGGAAAAGACATCCAGGATCATCAAGTCCAGCCATGTGTGCAGCTGACAGCCAGATGTAGTGTGTGAGCACTGGAGCCTCTTGGCTTTCAGAAACCAGACTGTCTAAAAAAAAAAAACCCAAGAGGATGATCAAATTCATCACCAGGAGCACTTTGGCAGTTTATGGTGGTGATCCAGTAGCATGACAAGAGGAAACATCCTGGGCTTTTCCACTGAAGCTGATGACAGGGACCTTGGCTGGTAAGCATTACACAGCAGTGACTTCCCCGTTAACCACAACAGCCACCAGAGGCTCTCAAGTGTTTCGGGGTTTTTTTCATTTCATCTTTAAGCCACACAAAAATTTGTACAATGAGTCGCTGGAGAGGCTGGGAATGTTCCTCTGCCTCCTATGTGCAAGGCTGAGCAGGGCTCCTGCCAAAGTCTGGTGACACAGTGAGGTCACAGGGGACAGACCTCCCAACCATAAGTTGTCTATTCAGCCATGGTTGTTCAGGTCCAGTCCTGGCTTTGCTGTCCACCCCCCAGCACATCACCTCTCACTGCTGCTTGGTGCAAGGTCTGTAAAAAAGCCTGGTCCAAAAGAGCTCGTGTGAGTCCATGGTACTGCACAGATAAATGGCATGGGAGAAGCTCCATGTTCACTTCTTGCTCTAAATATTTCTCACAGTTGGTTGTTCCAGCCCATTCTAACCTCCTCCCTTAAACCCCTAGATGTGTGCCCCCACCCTGGCATCTTCTGTCCAACATGTGCCCAATAAACCAGGGTGAATTTTTAAAAGCATGTAGACAACACAAAGAAAATGCTGTTTCCTTGTATGGGTGTGCTTTATTAATTCCTCTTAAGCCAGTTTTTTACCAATTTTCCTCCACAAGCCCTTTCAGGGGATAGATAGATAGATAGATAGATAGATAGATAGATAGATAGATAAAAACAGAAATACCCAGATGAACTACCATTTGCAAGCTGAGGTAAAGTCCACTGGAGCAACTTTACACCCGTGAAAGCACAACCAGCATAAAGAATCAGCTTTTCCAAGGATTCATGGATTTGAACTGTCTGGAACAGCCGGCCCATAACCACCACATGAGGGCTGCATGGGGAGGAGGACCCATTCCCTTCAGGCTTGCAGACAACCCACAGATGCCTCGGGGAGGGTGGGGAGTGAGCCAGATCCTGAGCATCACCGGACACTGGGATCATGGCTCTGCACCACCTGCAAATGGTTTTCCTGTGTGGAAACCCAAGATCTGAAGAGGGTGGAATTTTATCACCTTCCCTTGCAGTACATCAGCAGTTGACACTTCGACAGTATTTCAAGTATGATTTAGGACAAAAATTGCATTGTTTGACCCTTCTTTTTTGCACTCTTCAATTACTGCTCAGCAACACTGGGAAAAAAGTCCCTGCTGTGCTGTAATTTACCATGTTGCAGTGTATCATTAGAAGATTCAGCACTTTTGATTCTGGAGCTGTGGTCCAAAGCAAAAATACAGTTAACAAGAACACACTGATTTCAGTCATCCCAGATTTCCAGAGAAATTCCTTTCTAGGAAGGAGAGGAGGGAGACATGTCCCACCATCCACTGGGAAATCTGGACTTCAGACTGTCTCAACCACCTCATGTCTGAGCCTCTTAAGCAGATGAGATTTCTCTAAGGTGATTTCCAAGGAGGGAAGAGTGGAATCCACCGATAAGCTGTACAGAGCACAATGATAGCTGAGGTCCCAGGGCCACCATTGCTCTGCTGGAAGATGTCCATAAGGCTGGGGTGTGCCTGAATTTAGGTGATGGAGGCTTGAAGCTAGAAGGGCATCATGTCCAGGAGTGACCTGCTGGCTGGACATCAGCGCTTTCATTTGGGAAGTATCTGGCTTTGTCCTTGTCTACAGCTCCTTCATCTGTGTTTCTGCTCAGACCTGGTTTACACCAGGTCAGCACCTTGCCTTCTGTGGCTGCAGTTTTTCTGAGCCCTAAAGATGGAATTACAGAACTGGCAAATGCTTGACAAGGGGAAATTCTCCCTTGCTTAACCTCCAGTCTCTATTTTAACCTCCCACTCGCCCCACAGCCACCAGCCCCAAAGCTGAATGAGTGAATGGGGACACATATGAAGTGGTGCTCAGCATCCTTCTGTCGTGTTCTTTTTTTTGTGTGTGTGTGTGTGTGTTGAATGAGGGCTAAAATTAGCTCAGCAGGAGGTGAGGGCTGGAACATTTTAACTAAAACTGTCATAGTATTGAAAAGCCATAGTTTTGCTGATTATTTCTCTGCTTTCTTACTGTGAACAGCATTGCCTGGCCTTTTATTTTGACAGATGAATGCAAGCAAAGATCTTATAGAATAAAGTGATCTGCCAGGATTTTCATGTCTCCAGACGATTTAATATTTGACCTGGAAAGGCATGTCCAGCTGAAGGTTGTGCCAGCTCAGTGTGTTCCAGCCCTGGCCAGGGGGAGTCACATAGGGCAAGATGTAAAGGCGGGGTTGTGGGGGATATCCCAAACCTTCAGTGCATCCTGCAAATGATACAATAGCCCACCAGCACTGCACCCATCATGGGCACATCTCCGCAGACAGACTCTGGCTTTGCTGGATCATTTTTCCTCTTTGTATTGTCACAGAACAACAGAACAGTTTAAAGCCCCTCTTGTTCCACCCACTGCCATGGGCACGGACACCTTCCACTGCCCCAGGTTGCTCCAAGCCCTGTCCAACCTGGCCTTGGACACAAGAGATCCAGGGGCAGCCACAGCTGCTCTGGGCACCCTGGGCCGGGGCCTGCCCACCCTCACAGACAGCAATTCCTTCCCAATATCCCATCCAGCCCTGCCCTCTGGCACTGGGAAGCCATTCCCTGGGTCCTGGCCCTCCATGCCTTGTCCCCAGTCCCTCTGCAGCTCTCCTGGAGCCCCTTTAGGCCCTGCCAGGGGCTCTGAGCTCTCCCTGGAGCCTTCTCTTGTGCAGCTGAACACCCCCAGCTGTCCCAGGCTGGCTGCAGAGCAGAGGGGCTCCAGCCCTGAGTACTTTTGTGACCCGATGTATTTTGGAAAGCTGCTGTGAAAAGTTTGTTTAGGGGTAGAGTACTTCCATCCCTTGCTTTCAGCTCTCAGGATGAGCAGCTTTTTGTAACCTCTGTACCTCACAAGTGGAAGTCCTGGAAAAAAGGAAGGCTAAATGAGTTGGTTACATCCCATGGCCTAATGAGTGGGGACAAGAATCAGATCTTAATTCAAAGGACAAAGACATCTATGCTACAATTTGGCTTCAGGGCCTTAACCACCGGGATACAGTGTGTACCTCATGGAACAGGGTGAAAACAAATGAAAACATCTCTGCAATGCAGAGTTTTGTGTGTGTCCATGTGGCTCATTTGGTGCCATACCTCAGGTTCAAAGCTATCATCTCATTTCTTCTGGGTTAAGACCCAGCAGCACAGCTTGGAAGAGGGAGAAATACAAGTGAACCAAATATTCTTTATCTTTTGGTTAATCCATAGTAAAACCCACCCAGCTGTGGCTGCCCCATCCCTGGAAGTGATCCAGGCCAGGCTGGACAGGGCTTGGAGCAACATGGGATAATGGAAGGTGCGCCCTACCCATGGCAGGGAGTTGGAACTAGCTTAAGGTCCCTTGCAAACCAAATCATTCTATGATTTATCTGATTTCTGTGGTTCTTAGACAGCTAGCTGTAACCCCAACATGATCCTATACCTGGTCATATATCTAGATTTGGAGTGCTCTTTCTAACCCCAGGTCCCTGCAGCCCACACAGACCTGCTCACGCAGATCAATGCTACAAAAACTCAAGAGGAGTCAGTTTTGTGAGGAAGTTGTCAGCTTCATCCTTCGCCTGCAGTGCCTTTGATGGTGCTCCTGGAGCTTCTGATACATGTCATCACTGCTAGCTTGGCCACTGGACCACTCAGGTATCTCTTGATTATTGGATAGTTCACATTTGGTGGCTCAGAATGGAAATGAACCAAATTGCAGCATCGATTACATTGTTTCATCTCCTGCCCTCCCAGGTGTGTTGTAGTGCACATCTAGGAAGACAGGATGGGTGCATCCATCCTGCCTCAGATTTCCGTGCTGATTCCCACCTGAAGGATGAGGAGAGAAACTGAAACTCGCCCATGATCAAAAGCCGTTTTGAAGCTGGTTCATGGATCCGGCTGAAGGCACAGTCCATTTGGAGACAACCAAATGCTGTGTGTCTGTAAATCCCCCTGGGAAGGACACATCTGTGCTGAACAGAAGGCCCAGCATCGAGCTGATTATCACAGAGACTGACCTGCTAATATGCCCACCCACCCCCTGGAGGACAGCAGAGGCTGAAGTCACATTCCTGGGGTCCAGGCACTTTGGTAGGGTGGGAGCTCACAAGCCCATCTGGACATTCATCTTGTCCATGTTCTTCAGACTACAGGGCTCTGGTGGTTTCCACTCAAGCTCCTGCTCCCCCGGAAGGCAGGAACAAGCTATAGGGACTTGCCACGTGCAAGGGGGATGTGGAGCAGGGAATGCCTGAAGGCAGGGTAAGGGGGCCAAAAGGAACAAGCACCTTTATTTCCAGAAGCATGAGAGGTAAAAGGGGCAGGAAACAGTCGAGGAAAACCCAAGGGAAGGCCTCCACAAGTTTTCCTCCTCACCTGGTGGCACAGACCACCTGTGTCCCAGCACAGAGCACAACCTTGGCCCAGTATTTCAGAGACAGGGACGGGGTCAAACAGGAGCTGTGTCCCCAGTACTGGGGTTCTTTCAGGCTGAAGTTAAGAGAAATAGGAACAACAAAAACAACCCCAGCAGATTTTGTGCAGGCAGTCCCTCCAGCCTTGGGCTGGCGGGGTGCATCCAAACTGGGGACCCAAAAGCCGTGTGCACCGAACCAGGCCAGCGGAGCCCAAGGCTCAGGATGATACCACCCAGGCGTTACCCACCCCAGAGAGGCCCCACACAAAACTGGGGGGGTGCTCCCACCACTGACCCCACACAGCACTCACTCAGAGCAGCATCTCTCCAGTCCGCCTCATCCACACCACAAAAAAAGCCACTTGGCACAGTTTTGGGATCAAGTGTACATTTTTATTTTTTAATGGAACATAGACTCCTTTAGAAAAAGAAAAATTCATCTGGATGATAACACCCATAGAAAAAACACCAATCTTGTGTTCTCTTTTTTTTTTTTTTTTTAATTTGGCATTTGTTATCTGCATTTATATTAAAGCAAAGTGCATCTTTCTTACTTTTTTTCTTGTTTATACACATTGCACAATACATAAATAATGATGCTTATAAAACGTCTTTATATTTACAAGTAATAATATATTTATATATAACATAAAATACATTTTTTTTCTTTAATAAATCTCAGGGTTTTTTAAGGAGTCCTTTCTTTTTTGTGGGTGGTTTTCCAAAGCACTACAATGCTAAAGTTCCAAGAAGAATGCTCTCTTGTTCAATTAAACCTTTATATTTAGAAAAATAGCTTATGTTAAGGTCTAAACATGCTCATTGAGCTAAGAACAGTGTAAAAGTATCATACTCGTGTATGAATTCAAGAAGAAATGAAAGCACAACTGCATTTCCAGATAAGGTGGTACCTGGATAACCTGATCTAAGCAGGTTACAACACACCAACTATTGTGAACACTTTTTCTCTTGTTTTTCCCACTTGTTTTTCTTTAGTTTTGTTTTTATTTATTTTTAGGTTTAGAATTCTGTCACTTCAAATCTCAGCTCAAATGATCAAGCACAGGCCATGCCCGAAGTCCCCCCACTGTTGTTTTCTCCCCTTACATCAATCCACGATCATAAAAAACATAGAAAAAGCAGTGGAACAATGAACACAGTGACAAGACATGAACCCAGCAACAAGAGAAACACAAAAGGTCAGTAAAAGACCTGTCTGGGAAGGTTTTGCACCATCCTTCGGCGGCAACGCGGGGTTAGCACTGCTGGGGAAGGGGTCTCGGTGTCACCGTCACTGGGAAGGTGGTGCGTACAAAAATACAGTCACCTTGTTATGTTGTCCAAGAAAAGGAGCTGTAACATAGAGCTAGTGGCTTTCAAATCCATCGATCCCCATTGGATAATCCTTTTGAGAGGCGTGAAGTTATTATCTCATGTGATCTATCCCCACTGCACCCTTCTCTCGCCCTTGTGAGAGTTATTGGTCATTCACACTTTTAAAAAATAGATATATTTATCAAAATACCCCAAAGGCAAAAACAACAAAAAACAAACAAAAAAAAAATCTTTCATAAGCTATTTCTCAAAACGAGGAAGGGTGAACAAACGAAACAAAACAAAAAAAAACAAAAAGTCTGCACGAAAAGCAAGCACTCAGAAGGAAGTAATAGCAGCAAAGTAGTATAGATGTCATGAGTTCACTCTGTCTTGAGTCACCGGTTGTTGAAAATAACCTCCAACCAGCAGGGGCAACTGCTGATGGACTGTCTCGTGTAGCACTGGCCCCAGCCTTTCACAAAGCTGATCTGCACGGTAAATCCGGTCCATGGCTGCTGCGTGAACTCGTGGTCGTTGGGTCTCTGCAAGGTGTATGCCTTCTCGTAGTCAAAAGCCTTGATGGAAAACCCTGGGAACACTTTGTGAACCTGCAACGTCCTGGAGTCGGGGTTGTCCAGTGTGGCCGACTTGATGAAGATGGGGTAACTGCTGCGGTTGTACACCCACACGCCGTCCACTTCCTTGGTGAGCTGGATGCCGTAGCCGATCTTGCTGCGGACCTTCTGCACCAGCTGGCTTTTGTTGTCTGAGTTGAGCTGTCCAAGGCAGAAACCATTCCCCTGAGGCAGATCATAGAAGATATCCAGGGAGGGCTCTTGGACAGAGTACAGCCGACCCACGCGTGTCTTCTCTTCCCAGTATGCCACCACGCACCACCGAGAAAAGTGAGAAATCGGAGAAAAAACAAAAAAAAAAAAAAAAAAAAAAAAGAGAGATTTAGCATCAAGGGAATTTATACAAACCAAAAGAAACGCAGAACAGGCAGGACCTTGCTTGTCCATGCCTTCACAATCTTGTCCACACGTACATCAATGTCCACAGTGAACCCACTGTTTCCAAAAGAACATTTCCAGGTTTGCGGCACTCCTGTGTTGTTCCAGTGCCTCGTTCTAGTTGGATTTATGGGTCCTGAATCACCAGGTCAACCTTCCCAAAAGTGGCTCCAGGCACAACA
>NW_008238323.1:792112-792943 GCF_000691975.1 Corvus brachyrhynchos | reverse complement strand
CTCACACCCCCGCCTGTTCTTTTTAAAAGAGGGGAAAAAAAAAAAAAAAAAAAAAAAAAAGCCCAGCCACACACTTTTAATTTCCTCATTTCTATGCCAGCGAGGAAAATATTTCTCCAGTTGCTGGAGGCAGCTACTAAAAATGGGCCTGACTGTGTATGCCTCAAAACAGGGACCCTCATTCCCAGGTTAAACCAGGGATGGGGGTTATGGTCATGCTAGGGTGGTCCCTGGCACAGCATCTGTCAAGGTGCACCCCAGTTTGTCCTTCCACCTCCCTTTTTTGGTGCCTCACAAGACTTTGCTGTGAGTAACTTTATGCACTGCTGAAACCTGGCACTGAGGAGGGGCAGGGTGGGCAGTTTGGGTTGCCTCCCCACAAACCCAAATGGGGTGCCCTCCACGCAAAAGTGCATCCAGAGGGGCAAGAAACACCCCCAGGGTGGAGCTTCCACCACCTGCCTGAGGGACAGAGGAATATGGGAAGGATGCTTCTGGATCCAGAGGAAGGATGCTCCTGCATCCAAAGGAGGAACTCTGTTGGCCACTCACCACCTCCCTCCTTACTGTTGGCCTGCTGATGATATTCAGAGCCTTTTGGGTTTTGTTTTACAGCAGCTGAGGGAATTTTGGAGCCATTGGACCCCTGATGAAATTCCTATAGGTTTTTCTCAATTTGAACATAAAAGCATCCCTTTCAGGAGGTGGCAGGGGGAAGAAGAGGACTTTTTCACCTGGTATTTGTGCTTGCATTAGTGAAGACCATGTAACAACTAGCTCACTGCTGCTTACAGAGAGCTATTTAATTGCTAAAACATTTAAGGAAACGAA
>NW_008238323.1:789341-792076 GCF_000691975.1 Corvus brachyrhynchos | reverse complement strand
AAAAAAAAAAAAAAAAAAAAAAAAATAGAAAACTGCCTTGGCGATGAATGAACAGACCTTTATGGAGGGCTGGAAGTTCATGAATGAATCCCACTAGCTTTTTGAATGACATGGGGTGACCAGACCTCAAGGACGAATCTTAGGTAATCCGGGATGTTTGGGTTTTTTTTAAGGAGCTGATGCCAGCACACAGTATAAATATGCCAGAGCCTCTTCCGTTTGCGGGCTTCGGCTGTTGACTGCATGTCTAGTCAAAAAGCCATGAGAATACAAGGGAGAGCTCAGATAAACAGGTTCAGGCCTCCCTGCCAGCCACCACCAAAGCCTCTTTTTGCTGCTGTTGGGACCCCGGCCGAGCCCCCTTGCTCCCACCCGCCCCCCTGGTTCTGGCATCCGCCAGGAAAAGGGGTGGGAAAAGCGAGTGGCATCACTCAGGCAGGAGAGGAGGTGGCAGGAGAGAAGGAAAAAGTGACTCAAGAGACGCTTCCTACAGTGACAGACTTCTTTTTTTCCTCCCAAAAGGCTTTTTTTGGTGGCAATAATCACGGATCTGTGCAAATGAAGCAAACAGAAGTATTATGCTCAAAAACACCCTGCTGGGTTCACCCTGTGCAACCTGGGGTCATGGCAGGCACCCACCATCCAGCTCCCATCTCCGCCTGCGGCAAACTCACACAAAAACCCAGATCCCAGGAAAATTCACAGCCACATCCTCCTCAACACATCCTCGTGTGCGACAGCCCATAGACAGCTGCAAACCCTTTGGGATCCCTGTTTTGAGTTAAAAGCATCGTTTTTACGAGCTCCTCGGAGCAAACACGTCCCTTTCTAAATGCTGGAAAACTCCCAGCAAACTGGGAGCGTTCCCATATCCCAGCAAACAATGATAATATTTAATGCTATAAACATCCGCGCTATTATTTCGTTATTAAGGATCCCTCCATTTGCTGCTATCACTGGGTTATTAGGATTTTCCATGGTTTCCATTACAGCCTGCCTTGAGGCTCTGGCAGCCTCCCCCCGGCGCCTTGTGCAAGCTCATTGTCAAGAAACAATAGTATAGAAATAACTGAAAATAAAGTGAGTTTGCCCTCAGGAATTTAGGGAATTAGTTGTATTGATCACTCTTAGTCAGGTCTAGAGATTCACACTAGTTCCTCATAGAGGGGGGAAATCAAGGCAATACCCCAAAGCCCCTGGGGTAACGTTTTGTAATTTTGGTGCAGATGGTTCATCAGCAGTGATGCCCCAGCACAACCACATTACAAAATATCCCGTTCCCACTGGAAAACTTTCTTTTTGCCACATTTTTTACACCTTCCTGGATTTTCCTGAGGGGCTGCCCCAATTTTGCGAATGCATCCATTGTCCTCCATAGAAGCATCATCCCAGCTAATTCCCAACACACCAATCAGCACAAGAGGCTCTGAGGTTCCCCACCACTTGCCTTGACCCTCACAAACTTCAAGTCCTGCCTGAAATTGCTCAATAAAAGACCACAGTCAGGATTTCTGCACACTGGGGGTGCACATGCTGTCTGTGGGCTCAGGGCATGATCCTGCTCCTCCTGAAAATGCTTCATCCGTACAGAAATCCTGGGCCATGGGATAACAAAGCAATAACCCCAAAAAACTGACAGCTGCAGAAACCAAAGAGGTCAAGAGACAGCAGAGGGTATGGGACATTCACACCACAGAAACACCCAAATTTATCAAGTCCCACACTTGGTTTTTCCAAGCTATGGCAGAAGGACTCACATCTCCCATTGCTTGGCAAGATATTTCTGGTGTGGCTTTTCTCCTCATCACATGGTGAGTTTTAACTTGATGAAAGCATGTCATCCATACTTTTTCTTTCCAAGCTCCAGCAGTTTTATTAGGAATTTGGGAGGAAAAAGTTCTTTTTTTTTTTTTTTTTAATTCACAAAGAAGGAAAGCATTTTAGCAAAATTGAATTTAGAAAGCAATAATAATAAACTAAAACAACACAGCTCCTGTCCTGGGGTTGTTTTAGATCTCTGTCGTCCTTCAGATCTCAGCCTTGTCCCAGTGCCAGGTTCATGAATGTAGAGGGGAGCTAGGCTGGAGATCTTTTGGTTTTGTTCTGTTTTTTTTTAGCTAAAGGTTTTCCTATAGTCAACCAGCCTTGAAAGAAAAGAGCAAGTTTAGCACACACTGAGTTATCTGACCTGCCAGGACTGCTCCCAGCTGACCACGTCAAGGGCTGTTGAAATTATCAGCAGTATCTGTGATAACAACTCACTGCTGAAAATGGCAATAAAATAGCCTTCCTGATGAGGATTTTAAAAGCATGTAATTGGATCTTTCATCAATGACATCAGGATTAGAGGCAAATTAAACTGTCCAACAGTAGAAGTGTTCTGAACCACGTATGTACACTTTTTCTAATATATGTGCATATACATTTATTTTTCAAAAGAGCAGGTTTTTATCCTGGGCATCTTCTCATGACCTTCCTAAACTTCTCACCATCTCACCCCCTCCTCTCCCTAATTCCTGGGTCTGGATTTCCCAACAAACATCAACCCTGGCACAATACTCACTATATGAGCATCTACCCTGAACTACTAACAAAAGTCTTCTAATTTAAAAAAAAATCACAGGATGGTTTGGGTTGGGAGGGACCTTAAAGCCCCTCTTCTTCCACCCACTGCCATGGGCAGGGACACCTTCCTCTATCCCAGGCTGCTCCACGCTCTAGCCTGGCCTTGGACA
>NW_008238323.1:785040-789214 GCF_000691975.1 Corvus brachyrhynchos | reverse complement strand
CTGTCCCTCCAGGCCTTGTCCCCAGTCCCTCTGCAGCTCTCCTGGAGCCCCTTTAGGCCCTGCCAGGGGCTCTGAGCTCTCCCTGGAGCCTTCTCTTGTGCAGCTGAACACCCCCAGCTGTCCCAGGCTGGCTGCAGAGCAGAGGGGCTCCAGCCCTGGAGCATCTCGGTGGCCTCTCCTGGATTCACTCCAGCAGCTCCACATCCTTGTGCTGTTGGGGGACTCAAAAACCTGGAGAGAACCCTGCCTGGCTTTCTAGAAGACAGCTTTCTGCTGGAAAATAAGTGCCATGGGCACTGCCAAGGAGCAGATGAACACATTACAGTCCTTCCTCCTTTATCCATCAGCGCACACGGAGGGCATTTGTGCTTAAAAAAAAAATTGGCTGGACTGGTGTCAGCACAACGTGTCTGGCTGGGGCCAGCACTGAGACCAAGCTCAGCACATCTCGCGCCCGATAATCTCTCTTGGCTGACCTTAAGTGGCATTTGTGTGTCCAGGACAGTGCCATGACCCTCATCTTCTCCTCCTCTTTGAGATGCAAGAGACGGAGACACAAAACCCAGAGGTTTTCACGGGGTTTTAAATGCTCTTCTGGAGGGTCCTCAGGACTTCTCCAGTTGCAGTTTTGCCCCTCCTGTTATTGGCAAGTGCTGATTTTGTAGGACCTCAGGAAAAACATCCCCCTGGCCCCTTACTTCAGAAGTGAAGACATTACACCAAGGTGAGGAGAACACAGAGCATGGTGTGCTCATCAAAACAAAGAAAAATGGGCACCCAGAATGGAAATCCTACTTCCTTTCTAGTCTCTCAGGTGACTTACAGGGTGGAAGAACAGAACAAAACAAAAGAAAACCCCAAAAAACAAAAAAGATAAACAAACAAACAAAAAACCAAAACAAAGAAAAATACCTAAAAGCTAGATTTCCAGGAACATTCAGCAAAAGCAAAGGGAAAAAAAGGCCAAATAAAGGATAAATCCACATTAAAGGATCTATCCTGCTGCAGAAAAGGGGCTTTGTGCCTTTAACAAAGTTTGTGGGCAGCCTGGAGGGTCCACCCATGGCAGTGTTTGCCCCAGACCTTATGTACCTCCCAGCATACCAGGGCTAGACAGCTTCACCTTCCTCAGGAGCCCCTGCTCTTGATGGCTGGGATGGTTTCTGAAAGCCTAACTTCGAGGATGGTCCTGTGTAAAGCTCCTGTTGTTTGCAGAGGAAATAAACCCTCACCTACTGCAGGGATGCCACCGCCCAGGGGGCCTGGGGGTTGCTCCACCTCCCCAGCACCAGAGCCCCCAAGAGCTGAGACAGTCTGTCACGTCATCACCTACTTAGGGAGCCTTTAATCTGTGGATTATTGACATGATAGACCATAACATCTCTTTAAGAGCCACTACAGCCCATCGTGTCAGTAGGTACTTAATGCAGTCCTTAATCCGCGGATTGACAGGCTAGACCATAAATTTGTGTCTATGTCTAATTAGACGGCTCTTATTACTCAGCATATACAGTAGTCATGCAGGCTAAAGAGCCTTAAGATTACTTTTTAAATTTATTAGCAAGTTGTCCAATCAATCACTCAAATGGCTCCTTGTTCCGTGCAAAATCAGTCAACCTTGCATGAAAATAAATGTTAAGTTTCACCGCAAGATTTCAATTTGCTGATGTTTACTAAGATTGAGTCTGATGAGGTCAAGCAGGATAAAATATGGCAGAAGCCATCAGGGGAAGGAGTCTTGTATTTCCCCATTTTTCTAGGGCTTTGGTTCAGGTTTGTATTAACAGTGACCTGAAATTTTGGGAGGGCTTTGCTTGGTCCGCAGGTGACCCAATGAAAAACTGCCATCACCTTCCCCACATCTGGGAATCCCCCTTGTGAAATCAGGACAAAAATGAGGTCAGGTGAGATGGTGGGTAGAGATGATTCACCCCTGAGGACATCCCCTCAGGTTCCCATCCCAGCTTGGTGGTGGCCCTGAGTCAGCCTTCCCCCAGCCTAGAACCAAGCCCTGACCTTTTTGAGGGTTAATTCAGCAAGAACATAAAAGTGAGAAAGAAAGGAGCCCTACAAGCATGTTGTTGCAGACCTTCAGAGACTCAAAAGCAAACATCTTGGCAGATGCCAAGGCTGGACCAGGAGTGATGTCCAAAAATATTAAAAAATATACTAAAAAAGATAGGGTGATCCATGTCCCCTACTTTGCAGGACGGCAAAGAAAGAACCCAAGTGAAACTGCCGAGTTCATGGAGTACACCAAACCAGAAATTTGATTCATAAACATCCTATTAGTCACTGCTACTGTCTAATTACAGTGATTAATCAATTACCACGGCTAAAAACGACTCTAGAAGAGAAGAACCCTTTTCTTGTGACCATTCTCTTTAAAAGCCAAGCAAGGCTGGAGCTACAAGGCAGTGGGGCGGGGGGGAAAATATGCAAGCACACACCAAAAATGCCTGTCTGCCTGTCTCCAGTGGTTAGAGGAGCCAGCTGACTCCAGTTTCCTCCGTACCAGGCTTCAGGCCTCATCAGCCATGCAAATTATAGAGTACCGTGCTGTCTGAAGGCCGAATTTCGACTCAGCTCAGAGAAAAGCCTTAGAGGAAGGGTGGGGATGAAGAAGCCAGCCAAATCCATTCATAATATTTACAGTAAATGGGCCTCTTTGCTGTTGTTTAGTATACAGTCAGCCTAATTATTTTTGAAGTTTTAATTTAAAGAACCTTCTTTATCTGCCTCTCCTTCTGCACCCCTCAAAGGTGTGGGAAAACTTTTCCCTTGTTTCAAAAAAGCAGTAGGACGGGAATCCCTTCCCCAAGCTCCAACTCAACAGTTGGGTGGGACAAAGGGATGCTGAAAGAGGTGAGACCCTTCCAAAGCGGCCCTGCCAAAATCCATGGGGGTTTTAAGAGTCCCAGACCATCCAAAGAGGCACAAGGGCATGCAGATCCATGTGAAAACCCCCCAGAAATCCTATTTTTGCTGCATGTGTCCCCATTGCTGTTCTGTGCTGGTGGGGACTTCCTGCCTCAGGAGGTGGTGCAGGTGCTCCAGTGCCCCATGCACTATCCAACCTTCTCCCCTTCATTGAGGGCAACCTGGAATAATTCCACTTTTGTAACAAATCAGCCAACAGACTTATCTGGAAAAGACAGCCAGCACTCATGAGATGCTGCCCTGGGAGCCCCAAGTGACTCAGGGCTGGTAGCAGCCCCAGCTCCCAGAGAGGAGCAACCACCTCCATGCCTCAGCCTCAGCAGCTACCAGGACACACCTCTTCCCCACCCATACCCAACCCAGATCTAAACCAGAAACCTTCTGAGAAAGAGAAACCAGCACACAAAGGGCTCCTGGCTTACTGCAATGCAAATCAGACGTGAGGATGAGCTTGCCAAGAATCTCTCTCCCTGCTGGGGCTGCACTGGAGGCTCCTGTGGCAGCATCCTGCCCATCACCTTTCTGGGATAAATCACGCCGCAGATGCCAAAGCCACCAGAGGCCATAGAGCCGTGCCAGCCACGGGGTCACAGCCCCCCTCCATGCAGTCAGCCAGCTGGGGCTTAGAGGATGACCTTAAAAAGCTTTTGCAATGAAACATAAAGCTTCAGTGCTGCAGGGAAGGTCCCTCAGTGCCCAGGGGTGCCCTGGGAAGAACAGGGATACAGCCCCCAGGGAAGCCTCAGCTCTCCACTAGCAACATGTAGCTATGTGGGTTACCTGTTAAAAACCTTGTTAAGACCTTAATAAAACCTGAAGAAGAGCAGTTTAGGATTTCCAAATGGATACCTAATACACAGATGTGTGTTAGGATCTTTCCCCCGCCCCCAACTGCATTACACACACACACACACACATACACAACACAGCATTGCTGCTGTTCTCATTCTCATTCCAGTAGTGAAAAAAAACCTCTCCCTGCAGCACACTGACCTGGAATTCTCCCCTAAAGACTGAAAACAGACGTAAATATATATTTCTCCACACACCAAAAAAATAAAAATGCCCACTTGCCCCAGCAACTTTTCCCAGAGCAGCATCTCCCTCGCAGGGATGTAAACCCATGGAAAAAGTAGAGTAGGAACAAAAGTCCTTTTCACGTTCATCGTGCCCCACTCCGTAACAATTATGAAAACTGTTTAGCTGGGCTGGCATTTGGAGCATTTACTGCATT
>NW_008238323.1:781473-784934 GCF_000691975.1 Corvus brachyrhynchos | reverse complement strand
GTCATCACATCCTTCCCTGCCAATAAATTCCAGTCCCGGATCCGATGGAAAAGGCTCCCTCCCTCCCCTTTCCCCTCCCTCCCTTGCCTTCATTCCTCCTGGCTTTCTTTACAACCTAATACCCTGTCAACGCGGGGCCAGGGCCTACTTAGGGGGAAAAAAAAACACCCAGTGCCAGACTGGAGACAGCAGGCAGACTGAAAAAGTTAATCATTACTTCTGTCTGCCTTCATAATCTAATCACGCCTATTCCTAAGAGCAGGCAGCAGAGCACGCTGGCGTACGGGCACGGTCACCGCCCAGGGATGGACGGATGGACACACGGACAGCACCAGCCCCAGCCCGGGTAGGGGGCAATCAAAGGATGGACAGACAGGATGGATGGCGTTGGAAAGGAGTTCACAAGCCTGGCCATGCACACACACCCCTCCCCTCGCCTCTCACTTTGCTCTGGATTAATAACGCGTAGCAATTATAGAGAATATTATATTCATTAAGTAATTAACCCTCCCGGCGCTCCGGCGGAGCTGGCACCCCCTTCTCGCAGACAGAGGCCAGCAGAGGTTTGCCCTGGGCTAGAAAACGGGGCAGGTCGGCAGCACCCGGGGTAAAAAAAAAAAAACAAAAGCTCCTCGTGGCTCATCTCATCCCACTGCTGGTGGCAACAGCAGAGCCATGTCCCAGGTGGGGACCTGCCACGACTGGGGTGGCATCACCCACACCCAGCAGGATCCTCCCCTGGGGACAAAACTCAGGAGATTTGGGCTGTCACCAAGAGCCAGCAGCATCATCCCATGGACGCAAAACTCAGGGGATCTGGGGTGTCACCAACACCCAGCAGCATCCTCCCATGGGGATGAAACCCAAAGGATCTGGGCATCACTAAGACCCAGGAGCATCCTCACGCAGGGATAATGCCCAGGGAATCTGGAGCTTGGAAAGCCCAGCATCACACCAGCTTCTCCAGAAAATAACTGCAGTGCAACTCTCAGGTGAGCCAAGGCTTCATGCTCTTGACACCCAGGATACATTTTCCATGCTTGGCTGTGACAAAGAACAGGAAAACTACAGGCATCTGCCTATGATTTATGGGTTTGTTCCTTATCATGAGCTAAAAAGTCTCAGACTGGCTTCCAAAGAAAATGAATTCATCAGTTCAAATGCAGTGATGTAACTTCAGGCTCCCAGCTCCTTTTCCAAATAAAACTCCTGTTACTTGATTCCTGCTCGAAGAATGATTTTATGGAGTTATTGACTCCGTCCGCTCTGCCTGGGAAGGTGCTGCCGGAGCCCAGCCACGGGGTCACTGACAGCATCCCGCGTGGGCGAGCAGGACCTCATCTCATGGCTTAGTTTCTTGACTATTTTGCCATTTTCCCTGCTTTTCTACTCAAAACCTCACCTTGCACACCAATGTGCAAACAGACACTCAACTGCACTGGTATGATTTTGCATCACCCACCATGGTGGGGGCTCCTCCTCAGCAGTGACGCCTGGTAATTTTCATCACCCATACATTCAACCCATAGCCTTCCATCACCAAAAATCACTGGATCCACAGCCAACTGCACCACTTGCAAAAGTGACAGATGTCTGAACTTCCACCACCTTCCTAACAGCCGAGTTTCTCCACCACAAAGTCACCTCTTACTGACGCAGTTCTGGTTTCTATGAACAAAACCTCTTCAACCTATATAAATATTATATAGAATTCTATACAAATATGGAACATATTCAATATACAATGAATATAGTGAATATATTCAACATATATATCTATAAAGTATGTTGACTATATCCTATATAATTCTATATATTATATATAGAATAAATTATCTCCATCCATATTCAACCTACACATAGAGGTTGAATGGATTTTGATTAGTATTTAACCATCCACAGTCTCACTTATTATGTACACCTATAAGGCACATATTTGCAACTAGGGTTAAGAGCTCGAGCAGTTCTGAATTATTACTTAAAAGGCAAAATTTGCCTTTCCACATGCTCAGCGAAAAGCCAGGAAAGCCATGGGAGCCAGGACTTCACCCCAAAGCTGCATCACCAAACCCCAGTGCCCCAACAGGGATCCCACTTGGTCGCTGCGGGAGGATGAGGAAGGACCACAGAGCCAGGTACGGGTCATCACACACAGAGGAGCATCACCAAGAGCATCACCAGGACCTCCTGCCACCAGCCCACGGTGCTTCAGCACTGCCAGCACAACCCAACCAGGGAGGCTGAAGCCAGTAGGTTTTTTATGTAGTGAGGTTAAAAGGGTAGAGAAGGGCTGAGCCAGCTCTTACAGGGTGGTTTTTTTTTTCTTTCCCCTTGCAAGTTAAAACCAAGATAATGACACTGGGTGGGGACCAATTTGAAGGGCTGAGCAGCCAAACCAAAATTAGTCTCCCGGCCAAGAGCTTCCTAGGCCTCACAGTTTGGGGAAGGAAGCTGAGAAAAAGCATGAAAATAAAAAAAAAAAAAATTCCTCGGGAAGCTGGACCATCGTGCTCAAGCAAAGGTGACCCTGCTAGTCAAATATTTTTCAACATAATAAAAGTAAAATCAAGTACTGGAACAGCCTCCCTTGGAAAAGCAGGACCTATGAGATGATGTTTTTTCCTCCTTTTTTCTCCTTTTCTTTCTTTTCCCTCCCCTGGCACTTTCTTTCCTTTCACTAATAACTATGTTTTCTTGCATTTTTTTTCTTGGCTCTTTCCTCATAAAAGACTGATGTAATTTCCTGTCTTGTCCCAATGTTTCCTGTTAATTAACAGGGTGAAAGTTATCATCACGCATTTAAATGGCAACCCAAAAGAGGGGAGGGAAAAAAAAAATGGGGGAAAAATAAAAAAGAAATTAGAAAGGAGAGAAAAGGGCTGTCTGTTAGCAAACACCACATCACATCCCCAGCAGCACAAAACACCGTGGAAAAAGCTTTTTGGAACTGATGACTTGAGCCCATGGGCAAAGACCCCCCCAAGGGTGGCAGCAGGTCTGTGCACAGGGAATCCAAGCCCCCACCCTCCCCTGGATGGGGATGGAAAATCCCTGCAAAGCTTGCCCAGAAAAGCTCTTCTCTTGCATTAAGAAGGAAAATAAAAAAAGAAGGGAAACAATGAGATGGAAAACAGGAGGAAGAAAGAAAACAAGTAGAAGTAAAAGAAGAAAAAGAAGGAAAAGAGGAAGATAAAAAAAGGACAAAAAGAAGGAGGAGAAGAAGGAGAAGAAGGAGGAGAAGAAGAAGCAGAAGAAGGAGAAAAAGACAAAAAAGCAGAAGAAGGAAAACAGAAGAAAAAAAGAGGGAAAACAGGAAAAGAAAATGGAAGGAAAAAGACAAAAAAAAAAAAGAGAAATAAAATAAAGTAAAATAACTTGTAGAGAAAAAGGCAGACAGCAACACCCAAGATGTTGCTTTTATTAAGAGAAGTTGAAGAATAGGAAAAAAAAAAAAAAAAAAA
>NW_008238323.1:780292-781163 GCF_000691975.1 Corvus brachyrhynchos | reverse complement strand
AGCTCCTTTGTGACAGTAGGCAGGCGGCCAGGCTGCGGCGTGGGTCATTCACGCCAGCGGGGGAAGGCGGTGGGGCTGGCACCCACCCACCACCCAGCCCGTCACCCTGCTGGAGCACAGCTAGGGCTGGGGACAGGGTCCCTATACACAATTTCCTCCTGGGCACCCTAAAACGGGCTGCACCCCGTTGTAAGTCGCTAATGTTCCTGGTTCCTTTAGTGTAAGTGATACCCACTGGCAGACAGCAGGGATGGAAACGATGGAGCCTGCATCCCTGCCAGCCCGGGGCTGCTCCTCTACGAGTGTTTTTGTCCCATGGAGTTTTAAATGTCCCCAGTGATCAAGTTGCCGGCGGTCATCAGGACAGCTACTGCGAGCAGAGCACGGTTTGAACTGACACCCAACTTCCAAAATTTGCCTTTCTAGCCTCGTTCTTCCCTAAAAAGTGCCAGGCTGTGGGATTAAAACACAGGTGGACCCCATCATGGTCCCCATCACTGTTCCCACCATTATCCCCCTATGACAGACTTGCTGGTTCTAGGATCGCCTGCATTTTATCATCAGCTGTTCCAAAGGCACCGTTCAGCTGGGAAAATCTACTGGCGTCTGGAAAAATGGGTTTAATGAAGCTGTACAGGTATGGATTGAAACTATCTAATGGGGGCAGCACCTCTGCTATCATTTCTTTTTTAAAACACATTGTAGAAGAGTATCTAGGAAAGGCTCAAGAGGCTCTAGAGCACTTAAAAGTAATTATTAAATGTATTCTATTTGCTTTGGAATCATTTTAATCGGTGAAACGCCCGGAGCTGGGAGGAGGATCCCGGCTGTGTCCCAGGGGGGTCCCCACAGGGTGAGAACCCCCTTAAAA
>NW_008238323.1:778427-779742 GCF_000691975.1 Corvus brachyrhynchos | reverse complement strand
GGGAGCCGCTTCGGGGGGCAAATATCTCCGGATTTGGACAAGGTGCTTCTTCCCCGTCGAGCAGATACCAGCGCGGATCAGAGGCATAGTGAAACATTCCCGGCCTGTCCGCAATTTTGGAATGAAATGTCAATCAGCCAAGAGGTCCCTTAAACCAGACAAGGTCCCACAGCACAGAGAGCTGGAGTAGGGAATGATGCTAATATTTTTCCAGCCTGGGGAAATCTTTTCCCCGTGTTTTTGGTGTGGAGTTGGGAGGGAGAAACTGAGTCTGTGCCTGCTGCAGAAGAGCCTTGTGGGTTTCCCAGCCTCAAGGCTTGCAGAACTTTGATCCAGCACCCACCAAGTATTATCATTCAACATCCACTGGCTCTTGGAGACCCTGGGGTGTTTCCAGAGTTTGGGCAAATCAACAGGATTGGGCCAAAATCCAGAAAAACTCTCAGGTTTGGTATTATAGGAACAACCTCTATAAAAAAGGCAGTGGATGTGGCAAGGACACAAGCCAGCTCAACTTGCTTTCCCTCTCCGAGGACAAGCTCTGGGCTTCTTGAGAGCTTTGCTTTGCCAGCAGATCCAGCACTATTCACCTGTCCTACTGGAGAACCACTTCCTCACCCACCATGGACACCACAACCTTCCACCAGCCGAGAGCCACCAGCCCCACACCACACACGGGTCAGGACAGAGATGTCCAGGGCTGGTGGATCATGTTCCATGGAGACTCAGCACCAACACCACCAAACACCACCAGCTCACTTCTACCCTTGGAGCACAGCTTCTCCATGGGTCATACAGGAATCTGGCTCCCACCAATCTGATGCCACCAGACCACAGGCCAGCCACCTCCAAGTTCTCCAAGCATGGCTTTGCTTGTTTGAAAGAAGTCGTAACCAAACACATCGGCTGAGAACAAGTCAGCTCAAAATACAGGAAAACCACCCTCTGTCTCCTATTTACGGGAATTATTTTTATCTCCAATGGGATATTTTTGCTCTTTAACCACACTGAGGACAGAAAGGATCTGGCTACTAATACCTGAGCACAACCACGTCAGGGGGAGAAAACGTGAGCGAGGAGCCCTGACCCACCCACAGGCTGACCACTGATAAAAATAAAGATGATATAAGAAAATAAATAAAAGCCAGAATACAGAAGTGAGAGCCAGTGCCTTGGGGGAAGCAAGGGGTACATCAACCAGAGAATGGGATGGCTGGGGGAGACAGAGCAGAGGTAGGATGAGAAGAGGACACCAGCATGGTGTGAAGGACTACCCAGGATTGCATTCCTGGGTCAGGAAGGAGAACAGAAAGCA
>NW_008238323.1:777388-778321 GCF_000691975.1 Corvus brachyrhynchos | reverse complement strand
CTCTCCATCAACACAAGTGCCTGCAGCCCCAGCAAGAGACAGACCCCAGCAGTGGCTGATCTGAGACTCCTCCTCATCAAAGGCTCCTCAGGGAGAGCTGCAAGGATGCTCGCTTTGAGTCCCTTCAAAGCTCTCCTTGCCACCATCCTCTCAACCCGTCCACGCATTCCCCTGCCAGAGCGGCCATGAACCCCAGGCTGGCCCCATTCCCAAATTCTCAGCGTTGAGAGTGATCTTCCTTGCCAAATCCTGCTTTTTGAGACATCAGAGCAGATCTACTGACCTTGATCTCTGCTAATACACCAGCATCCACCACCCATGACTGATGACCAAAGGCTGCAGTGCTGCAGGAACCCACCACCAACAACAACCACCTGTGACGTCTTTTTCCTCACACACCCACTCCAGTTTCCAAACTACCAAAATAATTACAGGTTTTTTTCCTTTTCTTAAGCCATCCTTTCATCAAGGAGCCGCAAATCCAACATGTACAGGTCTGGAGGAGATGAGGGATGCTGGATTCTCCACCCAGCATCACCCATCCCCATCTGCCTGAACACAGATAAGACCAAGCCAAAGCACTTGCCATGTACCCTGCCAATAACTCATTAAAGCCCTCTTCAAACACACTCTTCTGCTAACTAAAATATGCAGGAGGGGGTAGGAAAAAAAGGAGGAGAAAATGAGCTTTGGAGGATTGCTCCAAAGTGCATTTATTTTCCTTTCTTGACTGGGTCTCTCCAGTTGGGAATTTTCAGCGCTGCACTTCAGCGCGCGGAAGGGAGA
Organism: Corvus brachyrhynchos; assembly: GCF_000691975.1. Taxonomy (NCBI): domain Eukaryota; kingdom Metazoa; phylum Chordata; class Aves; order Passeriformes; family Corvidae; genus Corvus; species Corvus brachyrhynchos. Next base: position 777,535 of record NW_008238323.1, on the reverse strand, counting down.
TGCCAGTAAATCAGAGCAAATTCAAAACAAATGCTCTTTCATGTGGAGGCATTCGGCTTTGTTTCAGGGCTTGGGTAGCTAACCATATCCCTTCAAGAGTCAACTCTCCTATCAGCTCCTCATTAAACTAAATGGCTACAATTACAT
>NW_008238323.1:770334-777359 GCF_000691975.1 Corvus brachyrhynchos | reverse complement strand
AATGATCGTAAAAGGTTCTGTTTCCAGGCTTGGGGAGGGGGGAGAACGTTTGATAAGGGCGACCAAAAAAAAAATCCAATCCAATGAAATAATAACAATAGAATAAAGTAAGTTAAAAGCCTATTTTCAGGTGGAAATGTGCTTTCATTTGGGGAAGAAGCTCAATTAAGGAGCTAGGGGTCCCCTTCCCACAGCCCTTTGGGAGGCACCAGGAACGAGCCATGTTATTTCCTGCAGCCCAAGCCCCCACCTCCCGCCTTCCCTTCGGGAGCAGAGCTGCCAGACGAGATGTTATCAATAGGCTGAACTTTACAGAAAGCCCCCTTTTAAGAGCGAGTACTTCCTCTGCTTATTTCATGTGGTATCCTGTGGAACCGAACTCTCTCCTCCCCTCTGCAATGGGTGTATTTCAGGAGGAAAAAGGAAAAAAAAAAAAAGAAAAAAAGATCTAACAACATTCTTATTGTGTTGTTTTGCTTCTTGTCTTTTTTCTTTCTACAGTGTCTTTTTTTAAATTCCCTGAAGCTATAGGCTCCAATAGTAAATGAAATAAAAAAACCCAAAGCTGCCTTAAGAAAAAAACCCCAAACAGCAACAAGTTTCCCTGTTCCCTCTCCCCCTTCATTTGATTAATTCTCATTAGGGCCTTTGAACAAACAATATGCTCCCCTCTCAAATAACAGACAGGGTATATATTACACCCAAAGAAAAACAAACAAGGCTCACTTAAAGACATCACATCCACACCAAACGCAATTCCTGGAGAGAGGCAGGGGCAGATGGATGCGGGCGTGCAGCCGCCGCTGACCTAATTCTGAATGCCAGTTTCAAGGTGATGAATAAATCATAAATCAAGGAGACATCCCCACAAAGGCAGGCACCTTCAAACATCAGCCAGTACCTGCAGGTACATGGTTTCAGACACTTTAATCCTGGTAGAGACACTGAGGTGGCCAGTCTGGGGTGAGAGGTGAGGTGCTGGAGACATCACACCTTGGAAATGGGGTTGGGAGTTGGACTAGATGACCTTCAAAGATCCTTTCCAACCCAAACCACTCTATGTCTCTATGCAAACCCCAAGAGGGGTGGGGAAACCACCTTATGAGCCTCCATCCTGAAACAGGAGGCTGAGGGAGATGGCAAACAGGAAAACAGCGGAAATCATAGAATACCTCAGGTTGGAAGGAATACGAAAGGATCATCAACTCTCTCTGCTACATCCTCTACAAAAAAACAGGCCACTTTTCCTCCCTGGGCACCATGAGCCTTGTGCAACAGATGTGGGATGCTGGTAACCTTACGAGGAGCCAAATCTGAGTAGGGCTCTCATCCCAGAGACCAGAGATGCCCCCACCAAGTCAAGGAGACCTCGACACCAGATCCTTCTTTAAGGTACGAGCACCTTAAGCACCTGCTCCCATAATCCACGCATCCAAATGAATGGTCAACCAACATTGCTTTGCCTTCCCCTGCCTCAGCCCTTTTGCCTCTTCCTGCCTCAGCCCAAAAATGAATGGAGAATGAGGCTGGAATTCGAAGGAAATACAGGCTTTCAGGGATGGAGAACCTTGTCTGGGATTTCAACACATCATTTTGCACAAGAGGTACACAGCTGCTACTGAAATGAAGCCCAGCTCCCCCTCCAAGCACACCCTTCTCAGTGATGTGCATTCCCAAAACTCCCCAGCATCACTTTCCCTTTTGTCGGGACCCTCAGCCAACGCAACCCACATCCAAGATCAAGGGCAACAAGAGATCTCTTACCTGAGAGCCCCCCAGGGGCTAGACAATTAGTTCCCCCTGTTTCAGTGGAGGAAGGCACAGAGTCTGGACAATCTGCTGGAGCAGAGGAAAAGGAAAAAAAAAAAAAAGTCAGTATATAGGTGGTTCTTTGCAGGCTCCCAGCATCGCCCCAAGCAGAATACACATTCCAAAGGGCTTAGCAGGAAGCGATTACTAATTGTCCGTGCAGAGACAGTAGTTCATCAAGAAGCATCCACCCTAACTCGTTGTCTCAGTCAAGGCTGCGCTTCATCCCCAGCCAGTGCTGATTATAGACCGTCAGAAATTACAGGCTGGCTGCCACCTCTCTGGACAAGTCACCGGCTAAGGACATCAAGGCTGTCGCCCTTCTGATGCAAGCAAGCTTCCAAAAATTCTTAAATCGTGACTTTATGCACCCAATTTAGTCAACACCTGTAACTCACCAAAATGGGAACCGAAAGGGAAACGTCTCATTGCTGCCCTTTTGCAGCAATCGGGCTGAGTTTGTGGTGCCCCACTCAGTTTTTGTCACCACCAGCTGCTGGCAGATCTTATTGCCACCTCCTGGGAAACTGGACCTACTCCTCCGTGCACCACCCAAGGGCAGGGTAAGACTGGCTGCTTCTTTAGAGGTTTCTCCCCATGCATGCAGGTGCTGGAGCTCAAGGTTTGGGACCTTTCTATCATAAGCCTGCTCCTCCAGGTGACAACAGCTGGAAGCAACACCAATCTTCTGGTCCTACGGACCAACTCCAGCTTTTTGGTCACTACCATGTGGGACCACAAGCTGAAGAACAAGCCTGAGAAGACCTGTGAAGTTCATGCAAACTTCTGGTCCTCAGGGACTTTGGGTTTCACCAAATTTGGGCTCCCTATGCCATCATTTCGTTCACATCTGTATCTCAAAGCAAGGACCACCACCAGGAGAGCCAAAAATGATTTTCTTCCTACTGATAAAGCAATTCTTCCAGATCCCACCCCTGAAATATACCTGTCTGCATAACCTCATTTTATCAGAGTAAAGTAAAAGCCCTAACAGGAATATACAGTTTAACAGGATATACTTAATCAAACTGAAAACAATAGGGGAGACAGGAAATAGACTTACTTGTGAAATACTGTATATGATATGCTCTCTAAATGCCTTGTTGTGCTTTCTATGCTTTAAAGAAATAGGGGTTTTACTTTTTTTAACCCTTTTTAGTCCAGACAGAAGATTCCCCTGCCATTTCCCCTCTGATGGCTTCAAGTGCTTGAGCTACAGATGCTTTCTGAACACAGGCTGGACCACTCTGCCCTGCCCTGGGCTCCCTGTGCCCGCAGCTACAGTTCCCTGAGGAGTTCCTGTGGATAAGGGACATAATTGGTCCTTTCCATGTTGTCTTGCCGTAGGGATCATACGTGACCAGGTTCTCTGTTACCACATCAGGCAGGACAGAATCCTATCCAAACTTCAAATATATAACCCTAGCAATGGGGGGATGTGCTTGCACACTTCTTCCTCAGTTCCCTTCCCGTGTCCCATCGCCCAACAAGACAGTTCCCCTCATCCATGAATCACCCCCTGAAGTCTCTTTAAAAAATGCAGAGCTGGTGCAGCTCAACTCTAGACCAACCATGACAGTCAGGTGTGGAATGAACCCAAAGTCAGAACCTTCATGGGGTCTCTGCCCTGTGTGTGGCTGGATTAATTGCTGCACTCCTCCTACCACCCACAGAGCTGCCCAGGACTCTTGTTATTAGGGGGCACTGGGGCTCATTTTACCTTCGGCACCAGAGAGGTGGCAGGATCAACCCAAACCAGGATTTGTCCAAGCCTGGTACGCATCCATCTCCTCCCAACACTGCCTTCCCACAGCATAAAACCATTGTAGAGACACAAAATTATTCCTTCTGGCCACCATCCCAACCTTGCAAGGTGTCAAATAGCTCCTGGGAGCTGCCAAACCTCCAGCTCCCCTGAAAGCTGACGCCACAGGAGGGCATTCGGCCCTGCAGCAACATCTCGGTGAGTTTCCTGCACTCTCACACTCCAGCACCACCAAGACCAGTCATGCAGGAGCACAGTGGAGCCACTTGCAGCCCCTTGTCCCACTTAAAGCTTCATCAAAAATCTCCCTGAATTATGAGGGAACTACTATCCACCTCACTTTCAGCACGGCTGCAAGCGGCAACTCCAGCAGGGACATCAGGAATGCTGAGTGCCCACACACCTCCATCATCCATCCCTGCCAACGTCCTGTGTGAGGGAGAAGGAAAGTCCTTCCCTTGATTAAAGTCCTCCCCATCCCTGGAGGTGTCCAAGGCCAGGCTGGAGGTGGTTTGGAGCAACCTGGTCTAGTGGAAGGTATCCCTGCCCAAGGCAGGGGGTTGGAACGAGATGAATTTTAAGGTCATTCCAACCCAAACCATTCTGGGATTCTATGAATGAGCAAGCCAGCCTGACCTACAGCCTTCTCTCAGGTAACTCAGCCATCAAGGGCAGATCTTTCTGTTCTACAACAAGTACACAAATACCAGATCTATCCTACCAACACAGCCTGACGTGGCATTTCACTGCCTGCAGTGGACTCCCAGCTCCCTGTCCATCCCTACTTTCCTCCAGCCTGCGATACAGCCTGTCTCAGCCTCCATCCCCTCCAGAAAAACTGATTTAGTCCCCATGGTAAGGGTTTTAAACTAAAAGAGAAGAGAGATTTTGATGAGATTGAATGAAGAAACTGTTAATGATGAGGGTGGTAAGGCACTGGCACAGGCTGCCCACAGAGATGGCAGATCCTCCACCCCAGAAACATTCAAGGGCAGGCTGGATGGGACTCAGAGCCACCTGGTCTAGTTGAAGATGTTCCTGCTCATTGCAGGAGAGTTGGACTAGAGGGTCTTTAGTGTCCCTTCCAACAAAAATCCTTTTTTGATTCTCTGATCTGGCAGCCTCTGCCAGAGCCCACACCAGTCCAGGTTTAATACCTGCCTGTCTCTCCATGTAAAGCACTTACAAGACATGGCACTAAACACTTAAAAAACTTTTACCACTACTATCATGCTCAGTGGAAAAGCAGAAGCTTTCTGCTGGAAGAACATTCCCAGCTCCACTGATAGAGTCTAAACATAGGGACGGTTCCCGCCCAAGGTCCCAGGTGAGAAGACGGCTGATGAGCATCAGCCAGGTAAAAAAATGTTCACACCTTCCTAGAGTTCTCAACATGCAGCTGCTCAGCTGCCACAGGAGATGGCACAGAGGCTGGGATGGGAAACCCTCAGTCCTCTGCAGAGGAAATGCTGAGAAACCCTGAGCTTGCAAAACCCACCTGCCACCACAGACTTCCAGGCTCCGCTGGTGCCTGTCACAGCCCCGTTAGTCAGAGCTCAGCTGCCAAGCAGATTTTTCTTTCAAAAAGGAAAAAAAAAGGAGGACTTTTTGGTGAGTAACCCAGTTGTTTCTGTGCTTCCGATGGGCAGCGTTAATCACTTCCTATTGGCCAATAGGAATAACTTTTCCTTTCGAAATGGCACATTCATGTTCTGCTGCTTTTCTGTTTACACACATTTTGCTACCTTATGTCAACACTTGCTAATGAATAAATATATCATTCAGCTAACTGAAAATGAGATCCTGGCAGAGGCAGATTGAATGTTTAAATCCTGCTAATAGATTTTATCCTAACATCTTTGCAGGAAACCAAAATCAAGCTTTAACCCTTCTCTCCCGCAGCTCTGAACCCCTTTGCATCCCAGGACCATCAATGGGTGGAAAGAAAAGCCGTGAAGGTAAAAATAGGAACTTTTAAGGGAGCACTGCAGGGATGCAGTCAATATTATGTGAAACCCACAAAACTTCATGATCCAGCAGACCCTCAGAGTCTATTACAGGACAACCCTTCTGCATTCCAGCACATGCTTGGGATGCTGAACCTACTCCGGATGTTCCTCTTTCATTCATGAGCCCTTATCTCCTGTTTTTTTCACATCAAGGCAAGATAGTTCATACTTTGCAACCCAATTGTTTGTTAAACAACTTTGTTTATTTCCGCAAGGCAAAAAAAGACTTATTAGTGTTCCCAAAGAGTTTGCAGGGGGTGAAAACAACAGTCCATCCTCCAAGGGAGCAGCAAGCAGGATGAGACCCCACCACAGCGCCAGAGCAGCCTCAGGGTTGGGGTTTCTTTTAGCCCTGAGACACTGGAGAGGGGTGATTTTACAGACACTGTTCCTTTGGCCAAAAAACCCCAACCAACCAACCTGACACTGGTCTTCAGGAATATGTATCTACCTCTGCCTCCCTGCAGTGCCGTGCCTCCCGTCTGCCACAACCGCGGGACGCCACCACAGAGACCACCGTGCTCCAGCCAGCACTCCAGAGCCACTAATCCTCAGGACGCCAGGAGATGCTCCTCCTGAGCTCCCCCCGTTTCCGATCCTCCCCACCTCTCCTCCTTCTCCCAGCCTCATTTATCTCACACCCGGCGAGCTCGCTGCCAGCCAAGAGTTTATGCAGACAACCGCAAAAGAGCTGGTGCCAGCCTCAAATGGGCTTCTCCCCTGGCACCCTGACATTCAATTACAAGCAACAGGCATGCATAGTGGTGCTAAGAAATTTAAATTTAAAAAGTCAGAAAAAAGAACTTTTCAACCTCTTTTCCCGTTTTTTTTTTCAACCTGATGAGGTAGGATCAGGCTCCTATAAAACTCAAGAGAGATTTCTAGTCAGTCCGTCTATCAAGGTTCGTTGGGATTCCCAGGCATCAGGGAGATGCTGTGCTGGACCCCAACCTAAATCCCTAAAAATTCACCCAGGGGTGCGGGAGCACTGCCATTTCCAACTGGAGCCTATGGTTTTCCTGGCTGACTCAAGCAGCACAGGTCTGCGCTGCACTGCAATCCCTTCTGAAGTTTCCTGCCGGAGTTTTAAAATCCTACTTTGTGCACAAGGTGGCTTAGATAACTTATATGTTAATTCTTACAGGGGTAGCAGGAGGCACAGAAGCACACAAGCAACCCAAGAGCGAAATGCATGACAAAGGCAGGAGACGGCTTTCCCTGATAAGGTGGCTGTTTTCCCATTTTTTATCTCTTACCCTGCACTGAAAAAAGTCTACTTACCAGTTGGTTTGAGAAAATCCATTGGATATCTGGAGTAGGGTGGAGGGGGAGACTCTGGAATTAGAGAAGTACAGAGAAAATAAAGGCAGAGCCATGAGAAAGAAAAAAAAAAAAAGAAAAAAGATAGGGAACTTATGATAAAGTTGCATTTTTTTAGCAAA